>NC_143063.1:16630000-16792500 GCF_052426305.1 Pelodiscus sinensis | reverse complement strand
TGTTGGATTACATATCTGACTCATTTATTAAACTCCCTTTCCCTTTGGAAAACAAGTACTTCTAAGAGTCTATTCAGAACATATAACTTGAGACATCTCTCTAGTTGGAGTATATGCGTGGGGATGCGATCATTTGTGTGGAGAGTTTGACTTTCCTTACCTGCCCAACAAACATGCAAGCACTGTTAAACCGTCATTTCAATAGTCTTTGAAAATAATACATATTCTCTTTTTTAGATAATTACTCCCTGATCATAGCAGTGATTCCGGATTTTTTAATATTATTGCTAAGAAACCTACTAGAGTCTTCTTTTGCTAGAATTTTCGTCTATACTATCTGGTGTGGTTTAGGCATTTCTGAAATGACCCTAAATTGCAGCTGATTTTTGTTGAAATTGCCCCTGGAGATCTGATCTCAACCGTCAGTGTTTACAAAAACAAAAATATAAAAAATGCAGATATACTGTACCCTCCCTATGTCCAGTGGAAAGCTGCAATGACATTCACATTACACATAGTGATTACCTGGATCTCTTGAAAGAATCCCTCTCCAAACTTCTCATCTAAATATTTTTAACCCTCATCTGTCCCCCAAGCTATTTCCCTTATTTGCCTACAGATGCAGCTCCCCCATCAGCCCTCCTCATCTCCCATTGACACTTGCTCTCATTCCTCTTTGCTGCAAAAATCTGTGCTGTGAACACAGTTTGACATTTCCTGACATTTCATGAACTAATTACACTACAAATAATTAAGCATGTTCACATCTGTAACAAACGAAGGCAAAATGGTTGTCAGCAACTGTGATTGATGACCTCCCTGAGACTTTATCTGATGAGATTCTTCCCCACTATAGGCAGAACCTGGATGCCACTGTGTTTGCAATAATGCCTTCAGCCCTTTTCATCAGATCAAACCAATGAGATGCTTGAAGAAAAGGATGGGAAAATTAATGACTACAATGAAATATTTGCATTTTTTCCTGGGCTGGAAAAACAATGAACAAGAGATGTGACAACCTCAATTATTTGGTGGTGCTAAGAGCTCTGAGACAGCTCCTGCTGGAAAGAGCTGTTGGGAAGCCCGGGGGTGTCAACTTGGCTGGAAAAATGGCAGGTGACAAGGACAACACTTCTTTTTTTTTTTTTTTTGCATGCTACACAGACTCACAGAGCTTGGTTAAAAAGATAAATTACAGCACAATCTTTTTTTTTTCTTTATGAGGGGAATATTTGTCAGCTGTGAAACACACTCTTCTGAAAACATCGCTAGAATTAAAATAGCCAGAATAAAATTCGTTCCAGAAAACCAAACAAAAACGATAGATATATGACTTAAAGTAAGCAAGATCATCATATTAGCTTCTTAAACAGTTCCATATATTTAAACATCCAGATTGGAAAAAAATGTGTGTGCATAATGCACTGTGTGTGAGATGCATGCCCACCATGCACAGTCACACAGAGATTGAATATGAAACAGTAATGTACATTGCAGTATCAAGGTAATAATATGCTTATGTAGACTATTGTTCTAAACCAGCAAAATGGCCCTATGAAGCATAATCAGGAAACTGAATGAAAATTTTGCAATTTGTGTATCAAGATAATTTGTTTTTGGCTGCATGTTGTTGTTTACATTTACATTGTATTTACGTGCTGTTTTACTTGAAAAAACCTCCTGCTATACATAACATTCTATTTTTTTTTTCAAATCATTCAACCATATAATCACAATAGTCTCACTTTTAAAATAAGTATATATACATATAAATGAATGAATGGAAAAGAAAACATACAAAGCAAGGAGGAGTGTTGACCAACAGTTAGCGCACCAGCCTGGGAATCAGGAGTTTTGAGTTCTACCCCTAGCTCTATCAAAAAGCTTGAAGACGTCACCCACACATCCTTCAGTTTCCTCAGCTGTCAAGGGAAAACCTTCACAAACCAAACAACAACAAAAGTGAAATGCCCAATCAGCATCCCCACTCAGCATACTGGACTGTTGTTCCAATGCCAACTTGGGCGAGTCATTTAGCTTCTTTGTGGCTCTGTTGAACACATGTAAAACAGAGGTAATGGCACTTCGCTACCTCACAGAATTTTAAGCCAGATTTTTAAAGGGTAGTCAAGCGCCTAATTCCTATTAATTTCAGAGGGTATTAGATGCTTAAATACCTTTAACAATGTGGCCCTTTAACTTCTTAGGTGTTTCAGGAGTATAAATTATTATTGCTTCTCACCATTTGACAGGCCCCACAGTGACTGTCACAACTGCCCAGTACATACAAATTGGGATTTTTCATTATTATAGAGCCCCGCGAAATGCCAGTCGCTCACCAGATATTTGGTGCCTCCAGAGAGAGAAAAAGCAGAGATGAAGGAGATATGAATTGCAATGGCAAGAGCTAACAAAACCAGCAGGAGGCCATACTAGAACAATCCTAAATTGTCTTCAAGACTGGAGAAGATGTATCTGTCTTGTACTGGCAGGCCAAAATACCAAAACTCACCCCACTAATTGGTCACTACTCTGTCTTAAGTTTACCACACATATCTTGTGATGTGACAGTTGCTATCATGACTGAACTATTGAATTACAAAGTAAACACAAAGAAAACTAAGAATATTCTTTATTTTGGAACTTTCTTGGCAAAGTGCTTTGCCCTTCTGAGTTGCTTTTTCATGTGCATTTATTTTGTCTATTAACACACATGATAGGCTTTTTTCGTTATTTATTAGACCTATATTCAGGTAATTAGACATCTTGAAAATGGTCTGCACTTAAACATGTCACTGGCATAGCTATGCTGGCTTGGAGTGATTATTTTTAATGACATAGGTTTGCCAGTATGCTAGTACAGTATATGCTAGAAATACAAGGTGGATAAGATAATATATTTTATCAGAACAACTTGTAAGCTCAAAAGCTTGTGCCTCTCACTAACAGAAGTTGGGTCAATAAAGGAAATTACCTTATCTCCTTTGCCACACTGTATTTCTAATGTCTTGGCATGAACATGGCTACAACAATACTGCAAATAGCTAGTGTATACATGGCATAACTGTACTTCTACCTGTCTAATTTATGCCAGTTCTCTATTTCAGTGTATGCTGTATTAGTACAAGCACTTTGATATTGATATAATTGGGTCCATGCTTGGATGGCTTTGCCAGTTTAACTATAGTACTGTAATTGGATCAGCAAAATCCTCCTACTGGAGAGTGTTAGAACAAAGTTATAAAACGCAATGTGCTTTATAAGCAAGGTTTATACTTCTGGCTGATTGTTACCTCACAGCAATACATTAACTATGTAAAGCACTGACAGCAAAGGGCCAGGAATCAAAACCTCACAGGTGAAATTCACTTCCTCACGTACGGTACCCCTCCTCACACACACACACTCTGGCCCTCTTTGCGCTAACCAGATTGACAAAAAGTGGGTTCTAAAAGTTCCATATTTTGTTGGGATTTCCCCCATGTAGGCACTGCTGAGGCAGCCTTCCAAGGATCTCCTCACACCAAAGACAGGG
This sequence comes from Pelodiscus sinensis, assembly GCF_052426305.1. Lineage (NCBI taxonomy): Eukaryota > Metazoa > Chordata > Testudines > Trionychidae > Pelodiscus > Pelodiscus sinensis. Next base: position 16,788,965 of record NC_143063.1, on the reverse strand, counting down.
CTGGGAGCATGCCAGAGGCTGCTATAAATTAGGCCCCTCAGGGCTTTGTAAGTTACCCTGATAACACTCTAGTTCAGGGGGTGGAAACCCTTTTTTGAGTCAGGTGCTGCTGACCCATAGAAAGATCAGTTGGGGGCCACACACAAGTGAGAAGCACAAGCCGCTCCGCCCTCCCCCCCAACAAATCCTCATTGATGTGCCCCTTGACTGAGAAGGAGAAAGACTCTCCCCACATTCCCCGCACACACCAGATCCTATGGAGGCCCAGCCTAGTAGATTTTGTGTGCTCCAGCTCCATGGTGGAGTGGCATTGGGGGGAGGTTGGAGTGCCAGTGTGGGCTCTCTAATGCTGGGAGGGCCCTGGGCCTTAGGTTCCCCATCCCTGCTCCAGCTCTTAGGGTATGTCTACACTAGCCCCATACTTCAAATTAGGGTGGCTAATGTAGGCATTCGAACTTGCAAATGAAGCCTGGGATATTTAAATCCCGGGATTCATTTGCATGTTCCCAGGTGGGTGCCATTTTTAAATCCCCTTAGTTCGAACTGACTGCCCGCGGCTACACGCAGCAGTCAGAAGTTAATCCAAACTAAGTCCTTAGTTCGGATTAACTGTTACACCTGCTGCAATGAGGCAGCCTCATTCTAGGAGGAATAATGCCTATTCCGAAATAGCTATTTTGAAATAAGGCGTGTGTAGATACTCCACTGTTGCTATTTTGAAATGTAAACCTCATTCTAGGAGGAATAATGCCTATTCCGAAATAGCTATTTTGAAATAAGGTGTGTGTAGATACTCCTCTGTTGCTATTTCGAAATAGCCCCTCACCAGAGCCATTTTAAGTTATTCCTTCTCAGTTGCTCCTAGGACTCTAAATCAAGATAGTACATCTACATTAGGGAAGCCTGCCTCGGACTAATTTTGAGGCTTCCCTGCAGTATAGACGTGCTATTTCGAAATAAGCTATGTGTGGTGTAGATGTACCCACACAGAAAAAAACTTAAAGTTGTAAGTTGTAAGTAGCTAAAGAGGCATCAGCTGGATATTTGTTTGCCCTTGTTCCTTTCTACACTTACATCTATTAACTAGTTTATTTTTAAGACCTCACTAGGCATTCTGGTTACCTTCCCAGCAGTTTTTCCCTTTATCCTGAATTCCTATTCAAGACAGTGTCTGTGAACCACTGGTTGATCAGCATAATGCTCACATTTTTATTGTGCTCTTATTCTAACTGTGCTGGTCCTTACATGGATTTTTTATCACTTTCTATTAATGCATTGAGGGGAAGTTGGTATTAACATGTTCTTCCCATCATGGCACAGAGTGCACAGTATTCTGTGATCATGAGAAATTACAGTAGGAGTTATGTTCAAAACTGAACTGAACATGATGATGTTTTCATCATGCCACAGCAGATTTATTCGGGAGTCCATCACTGCCATGAATAAAACACATGCTGCAGCTGATATACAAATATTTGCAGCAACAATTTTGGCTTTTTATGATAAACTCTTCCAAATGAAATCTGTCACTGTAGAGAAAGCTGTTCGTCTCTGAAAATGCACTAAAATAGACACTTTTAACTATTTGTGATCATTAACACTGTGCAATGCTTCTGAATTGATCCATGCAATTTTTTTTATTTCCTTAATTTTATCTAAAGCACTGGTTCTCAAACGTCTCTCCTTGGCTGGAAATGGTGAACTGAAGCCAATGGGAGATGTGAGGATCCATGTTTATAGAAACCTTAGGTAAACAAACTGGAACAGGCCTCTAGCGGCTTTCCCAATGCGGGCCCGCGGAACAGTTCAGAACCACTGATCTCAAGCATCTAGTTGAAGAATAGCTGGAGATAGTTTAGAAGCAAGTATTAATGTAAATGAGCAGTTGCCCACTGTGACGGATTTACCGGGTGTGAGCACCCCCTCCCGACAGAGCAGGAGGGGTTCAGCGGATCCACCGTCTGAGTCTGACGTGTTTCTGTCCCAGGGCCTGCTCCCCGGGGAGCGGTATGTGAGCGCAATCGCCCGGTGCTGAGTTGGTGCCAGGGTTCGGCGGACTCACTGCCCCGCCCTTGTTAGGGTCCAGGGGTCCCATAGGGTAGGGGGGATTTCCAGGGGCCAGTTCTTAAGAAAGGTCCTCCCCAGAAGGCGGGGGGATGGAATATCAAGCGTTCGGTTTGCATTCAAGGTCACCCGGCTCCCCAGGAGTAGTTGATATAGTTACTGGGTAGGCTGAGGCAGCGGAGACAAAAAGGGGGGGTGTTTGTGGGGGCCCAGGCCCGCCCTCTCCACTAGGTCCCAGCCCGGGACCCTAAGTGGGGGACAACTAACGTGTTCCCTCCACGACAGGTGGGGACGATCCTCGAAACTCACCTGCCCATGGGCGCCAGAAGCGCTCTGCCCCAGGCTTCTTCCACTCCCCACTTCCCGCCACCTTGCCGGGGTGTCCGTCCCGGCCACTTACCGTGCCCGAACTGTCGGCCCCGTCTGTCCGGTGTCCTGGGGGCTCCAGCATCGCTTTTCTTGCCCTCCAGCGAGGCGGGATGCTTGTCTTTTGGGTGGAAGTTCGGCAGCTTTTCAAGCAGCCCGGGCAGGGATGCCGGGGGCACCAGCCCCGCCCCTCCGGCGTCCGCATGCCCCGCCGCGTAACGGCCAGAGCCTGGAGCTCCGCCCCCTGCTATGTGCAGCCTCGTGCCACTGGCATGCTCCCCGGGCGCCCCGCCCACCCGCCGCGGCTACGTCTGGCCCCGTCCCCCTTGCCGCAGGGCCATGCATGTCCCCCTGCTCCGGGTCTCAGCCCGGCCGGGGCTACTCCGGCCGTTTGTGCCACCTGCCTGCCCTCCCCTAGCCGGGGAGAGGGGTCCCCCACCCTGGGTCAGTGCAGACCCCTCTGGGTCCGTCATACCCACTATAGAAATATACTTTTTGAATGATTTGTTTTAACACATAATCTTTCATTGTTTAAGCCAGAGGCAAGCCTGAACCAAAAACAGTGAGAGAATCACACATAAAGTTTGGGTAAGATTTCAACCATGTCCTTCTCTACTATAATTGTAGAGTAAATGTAGCGGTACGGCTAATTCCAATTTTAGATGCTGGGTTTAAGAAATGTAATCTCAATTCTTAAATTTGCAAGATATTAATTTGGTTGTGAAAGTTGTCTAGTGTAACTATCCAGACATTCTAGTTTCTGTGTCAGTGGAAAAATTAGAAACGATCCAGGCTTGAACTGAATTTTATATGATCTCTGCTTTGATGTAAGGCCCAAATCCTGGAAAAAGTGATGCACAAATTTAACTTTATGTATATGAATGATGTCATTCATTGGTACTAGTCACATGTGTTAAATTAAACACCTACATAAGGGTTTGCAGAATCAGGGCCTATTTCTGCAAATGTTACACCACGGTAGCCTGGCAATAAATCTGTGTATAGTTGACCTTCATACCTCAACTTGACTTCAATATCTGCTAATTCCTTTTTACAAAATAAAATTGCATCAACCATACCCACATTTAGCCAACTGCAGTTCAAATTGTTTTTGTTCTTTCTCATAAGTTCCTTCTACAGATTAAATGCTGATGCACTGAACTAACTGCTCTTGGCTGAAGTGGGCAAGTATAATTTGATTAGCATAGATTCTGGAATTGGGTAAGTACTGTATCAGTATCCTCCCTAGAAAATAGGTGACATGTCATGGGATATTAAGTATGGCCATTTAATGTAAAAACTCAGATAATACATGAGTTAAATGGAGAAAATGAGAGAAAGCTTTTAAGCATTCTCCCAAGACAGATTGCAGAATAATATTATTGTACACGCAAGTAGTGCTGATTGACACAGTCAGAAGGCCATTACACTGGTTTGGTATAAAATCATTATAGTAAAAAGCATTTCAGAGCTGCAGAGTGATAGTAGCAACATATAATGAATTATCAATAAAGAACTAGTGATTCAGTTACATTACATATGAATAGAAAGCTTCCTGTTATATAATTTTAATCTGCCAGTCTGACAAGTGACTTGAATATTTAATTCCCTCTCCAGGTATATAGAATGTCCTTTTCTTAATTTTACCAGTGCCTGCAATTTTGTAGAGTAGGACAGAAATCGAGTTTCTGTAAGCAGTGTTTTTAATTAAAGGCTATTTGAGCAGAGGTTTCAACATGGGAACCCACAGGCTTGGGTCTTCTAGGATTTAAACAGGAAAGAGGATCAGCTTCCGAGAGCTAGGTGTTAAATAAACATTCTTTTCTGTTTATGGGAAATAAACACAAAACCGAGTCTTTCACCAACTCAATTACAGTAGCATATTGAGACTTGTGCTCTGTCACTTAATTAAGTCCTTGAAATCTGTGTTGGGGCAATTGATAATAATAATGAACCTAAAATGCACATCAACATCTGGAATCAAAATACTGCATTGTTAAGATCCTGATTCTGCAGAAGACTCTCTCTGGGCCAGATACTTGTACTTTTCAAGGGTCTCATTGAAGTCAATGGGTTGATGTCTGGGCATGTCTGTGTAATCTTTTTGTAAGATTAGGGTCTTTAGGATGATTACTTGACCCACTTTTTACCTTCAAACAAGAAAGTTGAGCAATTGACAATTAATGCGACTGAAGTAAGTGTGGGTATAATTTTGAGTTCATAATATATTCACAATAGTGCATTCAGAAATCCTGACTCGGGTCTCCCAAAAACATGAGATTGGTTTTAATGTAATAAGATTTGAAAAGAATAAATTGGGGTGCTTTTGAATTTCCATCTGTTTATTCAGTCTTTTGGGAGAACATTTGGGTCATGTTTTTAAATGACTCTTTGCACTTATTTTTTCTAAATCCAAAGCTGAGACACTCATGTAATCATCACCTGACTTCATCAGGTAGGATTTTAAGAAAAAAACTTCAAATACTGCTAGACTTGCAATAAATTCACAAGAGTCGGTCATTATTTCCGTAAGTTCCAATAACCCCCCGCTCCAGCCTTCTGTACATTCAGCCCAGGATTCTTTTTTAAAAATGGGTACCTGAAGGTAGGCTTTCAAATCTATATTTATGTCCTATAAATAAAATAGTTTGATTTTCAAAGGTGCTGAAAATCCAGCTCGTCCCATTTCTATTTATTGTTTCATCTCATGTTTATTACTCTCTTTCCTTTGTCTTCTTCATGAAGAGTAGCTGCATCTAAGCAGGATGAATCTTCTCTTTCTCTACTCACCACCCAGTTAGCAGCCTGCAACTACATCTTTTTCATTTAAGGGAAAATGTTAGGGGCCAAAGGTTGCTTTGACAGTTCAAAAAAGGAGCCAGCTCAATCATTAGCAGAGATCATGATCCAGTGAATAGAAACCCATCTGACACCCCCACAACCACTGATTAGGCAATGATCATCCAATAAAAAAGAAAGAACCATCAGAGGATCTTTGTTTGACAGTTTCATGACTCCCTCCCCCCCCCCCCCCCCCCCCCCCCCCAAAATAGCTTTGAATAGTACTTTGTTTTTTACCTCTGAAATATTTTGGGACAAATCCTCATGTCGTCTAATCAAGCATATGTCTACTCAATTCAGTGAATCTAGGCTGATGGAAGCCAGTGGAGGATTTGACCATTTCGATTCTAAAAATGAAATTCTCTTTAGCAGCTGTTTATATGATTTGGGGAAAAGGAAAGAAAGATGGATTAGTGAAAGGGTGATGTGGGAGTCAGGAACTGTTGAGTTCTAATCTCTGCTCAAAAACTGATTTGCCTCTGTAGCCTCAGGAAAATCCCTGCCTTGGTTTGCCCATCTGTAAAACAGGGATAATATTGGTTAACCCTTAGGATGCTATGAGGCTTAATTAGCAGCATGTTTGTAAAAGTGCTTTGAAGATGAAGATTATAGACGTGCTAAGCATTATAATTATTTTTAATTAATACATCTAAAAGCCAATTTTCTTTTCCTTAATAAAAGCATTACACAGTTACGGTAAGGCATAGCTAAACAATTCATTCAAAACAAAGGCACACCCTGTAAAACTGTAACTGCTAGAGTGCTGCTGGAGATCTCAAGAAGAGAAGACCATGGGTAACTGGCTGGTCAAGAGAGCAACAGCAGTGCCACCAGCACCAGAGAACCCTGTGTGGGGCGTTATTGTGGACTGATGGACCGAGATACAAGCCACAAGGTAAGGGTGAGGAACCTGTCTCCAGAAGGGGAAGTTCTGAAGGTACCATTATGGATCTGAGTAGGGAACAGCCTAAAAGAGACACTAGTAGAGGGCACTGAGACGGGCCCCTGTTAAGTGTACACCCCGGAAGGGGTTTTGAGTGACTCATATCAGACTGTATGACTTGGTTGGTGGGCTGAGTAGCCACAGAGACTGAAGAACAGAGGCAGTGCAGGCAGATAGGGTCACTCACAGGAAGTGAACACGACCCTATAACAGTTCCCATCTGTAAACTGCAGAACATCAACACTTTGCTATCTCAAGTATTCTTAGGAGGATAAATACACTAAAGGACATGAAGTGCTCACCCACTATTGTATGGGGTATTTTAGAGGAGAAGGCGTCTTTATTGTGAAGAAGGGAATGACTTTGCAAGTGGAAAATTCATGCATATGTGAAATAAGATGAAGACAAAGGAAAAGCATTTTGTAGAAGCTTGTTTAGCCTCTTAGCTAATCAAATCTCTTCACTGGCTTCCATTTGCATTAGTTTCAGGCTTCTGATGCTCAGTGTGAGGGCTCTGCAGAGCTCTACTTCTGACCATTCTTTGGAACTGTACACTCTCAGGCATCATTCCTGCAGGCTCCCTTTGTGTCCTTCCTCTTCTCTGATCTTAGCACATTCTGTCATCCTGCCTCTTATGTCTGGAACTATTTGTCATTCCTTGTATGCCAGCTCTTCAATAAACTACCTGCATTAATTCACCATGCAAAGAGATTTCCAATGTTAAAATAATAAATAATGAAAACAACATGAAAAATTTGTACTACAGGTTGACTCTCTCTAGTCCAGTACACTCAGGTCCAGCCACATTGGTTTTCCTGCGGTCCCATAAAGTTTGTGTATAGCCACCTGTCCTGGCTCTCAGAGTTCTGTGCTGTTATTTAGCTCTAAATTACCCTTAAATGACTTCTATAAGGGTATGTCTAGACTACAGGGTTTTGTCGACAGAAGTTTTGTCAACAGATACAGTTGACAAAGCTTCTGTTGACAAAGAGCGTCTAGACTGCAGCCAGTTCTGTCGACAAAGCAAGCCGCTTTGTCGACATAACAGTGTGGATGCAAAGGAGAGTGTAGATGCAATAATGCCTTCTATCGACAGAACTCTGTCAACAAAAGGTGTTATTCCTCGTAGAATGAGGTTTACATACGTCGACAAAACTGCTGAGTTTTGTCGACGTTATGTCGACATAACTCAAAGGCAGTGTGGACACAGGTATAGTTTTGTCGCCAAAACCCTGTAGTCTAGACACACCCTAAGAGACCAGCAAGCAGTGGAAATGCTGGTGATGCTAAGTATAAACATGGGGCTTTATGCTTTATCTGCTTATTTCCCTGTGCCAATACAGTAAAATTGTGTAACAACACTAACACTTAGTTATGAAAAGAGCCGATAAGCCTTGCCTACGCATAGGCTTATATAGGGTATATCAGTAGAGCCATACATTATTAAGCAGCAGTGCGAATGCTGTTCCATTTATTTGCCTCAATGAAATAAAAACAAAGAGACTCGCTCACTACAATATTGACCTTCCATGGTCCAGTAAATTCTCTGGTTTGGAACCAGTCAGGTCCCAAAGGTGCCAGACTACAGAGGTTCAACCTGTAAAAGCTTGTGATTTTTTTTAAAGTGGTTTTCACTTTTTGAAAGTTGGTATCGTTACTGTACTCATTACTCTTAATTATACTTCCCAAGTGTCTGAGACCACCCAGTCTCCCAGAGAAACTTTAAGCTATGAGTTTCAAACTGACACCCCACCTACACATATAGGCTGCATCTAGACTGGCAAGGTTTTCCGCAAAAGCAACTGCTTTTGCCGAAAAACTTGCCAGCTTTCTACACTGGCCGCTTTGAATTTGCACAAGAACACTGACGATTTAATGTAAGATTGTCAGTGTTCTTCCACAGATACAATGACTCTCCTGTTTGGGAAAAAGCCCTCTTGCGCAAATGCTTTTGCGCAAGAGGACCAGTGTAGACAACTGAGAACCGTTTTGCGCAAAAAAGCCGCGATGGCGAAAATGGTGATCGGGGCTTTCTTGCACAAAACCGTGTCTAGATTGGCACGGACGCTTTTCAGCAAAAAGCGCTTTTGCAGAAAAGTGTACATGCCAATCTAGACGCTCTTTTCCACAAATGCTTTTAGCGGAAAATTTTTCCGTTAAAAGCATTTGTGGAAAATCATGCCAGTCTAGCTGCAGTCGTAGAGTGAAGATTTTCCTATTCTTCTGCCCCCTGGCAGGTCAGGGGCCACAATACTACTTCTTATGCATCTTATATACCAATGACACAAAATCTGTTTTTGATCCCATTAAACACAGACATTCTTCCGCTGCTTCATTTCACCCTCTCAGTGTGGCCACGGGGCCCAAGTTCTAGACTGAGATGAAAGATCAATTTCAACACGATCTCACACTTGTATTGCTTCAGGTTAACATGCTGTCCTAATGAGAAATCTCCCTTTCCTTTCTTTCTCATAGTTTGTTTTACTCAGCCTGCCAACTCATGCCCCTTTATGGGAGATCTCATTGACCTGTAGATGCCTATTTTGCCTACCCCCTTTCATCCTTGTTTTGAAAACTGAATCAATGTTGTTAGTGATAGAATTAAAATTTGCCTTAAATTATTTAGTAGATTCAATACACTGAAATATCTTTTTCTCTTTGTAAATTCTATTTAATTGGCCCAATGTTTCAGAAGAACCCTTTTAAATAAAGATAGTGTTACATTTTGAATGGATAGTTTAGTTTTCTGTTAGTGTTTTGAGCCTGTCATGAATAGATTAATAAACACTAAAAAGTCTGAAAGAGAAAAACCATCATTCATATTTTGATGAATATTTCCATTCTCCCATTTGATAAGATTAATAAATGGAGGAAGGAGCACGGTTCACAAATTTAAGTGTTGAATGACAGTATTAGACTGTCTTGTTTGCATCCCATGCTTTTCTGATTTCTGGCTGTCTCTCAGCATCATGGTATCTACACTTGGCTCTCTTTCCCCTATTTCTAGAAAATGCTCCTGACTCTTCATTGTTCATATTAGGCAGTGCTGTTTATTCATTATCCCTGTCAGGTAGTTTCAGTTGTTGCCATTATCCCTCACATAAGGTCTCATCCTGGCAACACTTAACAATGAGTTTCCTCAAAAGTTGCTTGAAGAATAATGCCTTTCAAATTCCTCCCTCTGTATACACAGCTAACAGCTCCGTTTCCATATAGGATCAAGATGGCCCTTTTTACACTACATGGTTTCTATAGGGCTAGAATTTCAAAGTCAAACATATACCACCTTCACAAAACAATCAAATGCTCCTAACTTAAATACACAATTACAGTGCCGTGTGATTTGTATGCACACTCGCTAGTCACATGCATAGGTTAGGCGCTCACTTACCATTGGATATCTGATTTGCAATCTGCTGAGACCACATATATAAACTGTAGGCTGATTCCGATCTTTTAATACCAGCCCCAAGTGGCCTTTATTGGTGAAAAAATACCATAAAAAGAAAACTTGCATGGAATCTCTCCCTCTTTCCCCTCTTGTTCTGCTGATTGAACTTATTAAACCAGATTTATGGTGCAGGCACTTTCTGCAAAGCCCTGGCCTCATTTCAGCTTCTTGCTTGCTTCTAGGGTCTTCTGGTCCCTGCTGTGTATATATTTTTCTTCCTATAAGGAGAACCCTGACTGTCTCTCCTAGGCCCACTGATGCCGGGAGGGGAGGAAGGAGGCAACTGCTTTGGGATCCAGAGATTCAAAAGGACCTGGGTCTCCCAGTTGCTCCTACTGTAGCAATCCAGGAGGCCTGGATTCTTTAAATCATGACTGGAGCACCACACCACATACTCCATGCACCTCTGAGGGCATGCTCCAGCACCTGGCTCCAGCGCCTGGCTCCATCTCTTCTGGGAGCTGGCCCGTCCCACCTTGCTCAGGAGCCCAGCAAGTCTGTCGACCCCCCATATCTCTCTTTCCCACACTATTGCTTTTGTTCACCAGGCATATATGAGAACCTCTAGACTTGTATCAGATTGCTGACTAAATCCACATTAAATATTAAATAATATTGTATCTGTTACTTATTAGCATTAACACTTAGTAATTCCTGCTTGTTTTATTTCCTCTCAGTTCTTTAGACTTCTCCCTCACACACGCAATAAGTTGGATCTTGGAAGATGTCTCTCATGCAAATTAGATGTGTCAAATTCATACCAAGTATAATCAGGTTTGACTCCATCAAATTCAAGGAAGTTTATGAGAGGTATGAGTTTGATCCTGATATGTTTCCAATATTTTTTTCTTATTTCCTTTTTTAAGACAGAAGGGTGGTGACAACAAGCGAAAGTGCACATTGTCTGAACTCCCGGTCATTCATACTCCCAGAATTGCATGGACAATGGCCTAGTATTGGATTTGACTGGGGTACAACAATTTTGTTTCATGGCAAATTTTGAAGTTATTCCTTCCACATCCACTTTGGGATCAAAACATTCCAATCCAGTGCCCTGACCACCAGACTATCCAGAGTGACAGAATCTCTATCTCGCTTTCATTTTCCTGATGAAAACTTAGTCTGAACCAATATGTCTCTGTGAAACATTTAGTCAAAAATATCCCAAAAAGCTTTACCCAGCATACCAGCATCAGTTTCCATGTGTGTGTGTGTGTGTATGTGTGTGTTGCAGTGAAACTAATTCATGGACTCACTCAGTCACCAAATAAGGGTTCTAATGGATTCTACCTCCTGTCCGCTAACAATGGAGGTGACCTAACAGCCTGTTGGAAGCTTTGTATGGGGTAGCTATTACACAAATTGAATGACAAAGGTGCCCCGCCATTACACTTCTTTATAAAAATACAAGATCTGCCAGATCTACCTAGCAATCAACCTCTAGCTCTGGTGATTTGAAGAGGAGTACCTGGAAGTGTGGATGAAAAAGTTATTTTGTGAAGACTAATTTAAGGTGTAGATTGGAACAGTGACCGAAACAAGCTGGATACGTTCCAAACACAAGGAAGACACAGCCCCTTGCCTCACAGATCACATATGAGAAAACAAAAGACGTGTAGGGCAAGAAAAATGTAGTCAACATACACACAGAATGGGCAGGGTATTGGTGGGCACATGCTTTGTTATTGCCATGCTTTGTTTTGCTCTAAATATAAATTAGACTCAGCTGTCCCTCTGTCTAGTCATTATGAGTTCCTGGTTCAACCCTCATCTTATAATCCGTCAGAAATGCTCCCCTGCCCTGTGACCCTCCCACATAACAGTTAGTCCCTCTAAGCTTTTCCCCTCCTCATACCGGCATGCTAAGGCTCTCTCATCTCATTATGCACAAGTCACTGTTCTATAGAGAGAGAAGATGCTGAGAAAATTATTGTTGGCGTCAGAAGGGCCCGCTGGGATGGGGAGGCTTTTCTTCCCCACCATGCTGACTGCTAGGGTAACTGCAGTCTCTGAATTTCTGAAGTCTCTGGAGTTTCTGGCTGTGCTCTTGAGCAGAGTTCAGCTTCTTGTCCCATATGCTGAGATCAGTGGGAACATTGCATCCAGTGCCCCTAAGTTTCCCCTGCTATTGTCACTTCCTGGGTACTCTCTCCCTCTCCTCTATAATCTTTGCTCTGGCAGGTGCAAGTTCAGTATCTGGGCTTGCTGAGGTACTTCCAGCTCTTCCCCCGCTCAATCCCACTGGTTTAGCTCCTGCTCACTATGTAGCCCCTCAGTTACTTACCCTGGTTGGTTTCTTGACATGACAAAACACCAGCAAGCACCAGGACTGCTGATGTAGAAGGGACGCCTGGAATTCAGTATTGTGGTGGAGCGTTGGGGTTCCCCCGCCTCCTGCACCCCCGTAGTGTCACGAACAGACTCCACCAGCCAGTAGAATAGAGGGAGTTTATTGCTTCTCCAGGATACAGCACAGCATAGATGTAATTTGGTTACAGGGCAGGCCCAGGATGCCTCAGCCTCCCTTGAGATGGGGGAGGCTGGGCCCCTAAATCCCAGACCCTTTCCTAGGCTGCTTCCTCCATGATACCAGACAGAAACTAAAAACATCCCTTCCAGCCCTGCCCCCCAGCCAGGGACTGGCCTTCCTTCCTTCCTTCCTTCCTTTGTTTCTCTCCCTGGGAGGTAACTGGTCGAACAGGTTACCTCCCTGTCCCATCAGCTACTCTGCTGGGCCGTGGTACAGACAGCAGCCAGTGGGGGTCACTGGTACAGACAGCAGCCAGTGGGGGTCACTCACAGCCCCAGCCTAGCAACCAGCAAAGTACCAACACTACATCACAAGTATCTTCTTCCTGGAGAGGGTGGGAGCTTCTTAATGTGCCACTTCCACTAGGAAATCATGTAGCAGGTTAAACCTGGAGACACTGATGTGTTGCCTGTTGAGCCATATGCTCCCAAGGTCCTGGCTCTCCAAGAGTGTGTTAGAAGAGAAAGAAAGCTTGTCCCTGATCCAAATGCATCTGGGACATGCAGCTGCAGCCAAGATATGAATAAGATACAAATTAGTCTCTATCGCTTTAAAAATACCCCTTTAAAAAATCCAACGGTAAGGCATGAGAAGTAAGAGACTCTGGAAATAGCCAACCTGTTCTAGAGGGTGCTGGATTGATTGGGGCTGCATGACATCACTACAGGAAGCAGAGAATTGGAAAGTGATGCTTCAGATGTGACTGTATTACATCGCAAGCTAGCATTACCAGATGCCATGGCTTCATTCTCTAAAACAGAACTGGTTCTAAGCAATACATGGAGCTAAGCTTGTTGGTTTCCTAAAGATACTAAAATGATATGTAGCAGCTTACAGTGCCAGTGAATTGTGCATTAGTCAAGGATAGTAGATTATATGAAAAAAAAACTCCGATAATACTTCTGTAGCTGTAATACCCTGGACAGAAAACTATGACATCTTATCATACTAGTCATCCCAATACAAAACTCTCATTGACTTGTAACTGGAATTCTACAAGAGGAAATAAGGCCAGAAGCAGCCAGAAAAGGCATTTACAAAGTAGGCACCCAACATTTACCAGAATAGGTGAAGAAGATTGTTGACCGCCTCTTTTTTAAGCATCTGCAAAAATGGGTTTAAATAGAAAACTCTGAAAGACTCAGCTATGGAGGACTTGTGTTTACCACTGGAATGCATGTAGGCATTCCATTTGTTTTATAAACATATCTTTATCTAAGCATATATTTTCCTCCTGTACTAACCTACTTCATTGATCTTTTCATACTTTTGACCAGAAAAAGAAATCCTAAATAGAAGCAATATTTAAAGCATATGGTTCACATATACTATAAATGTTTTGTTTTGACTTCCTTTCAGTTAGGCTAAAACTAAGACTTCTAAGAATGCTTTATGAATTCTTGCCACATTAAATAACTTGTTCTGACTCAAAGGCTATGCTCTAAAATAGTTCTCTTATGTAAACAAAATGATGTCATGTTAGAGGGAAGCCTGGCTATTTAATCTGGAAGATTGCTAAAATGATAAATGTAACTCTTATTTTAACAATGAGTTGTGTTTATAGTTCACAATGCCTAGCACCCTTTCTCACTTTAAACAAGCTATCCAGTGTTCATGTTGAAATAATCCATGCCCTAGTCTCTTTGTGTGTGAGGCTGCTTTGAAAAAGCAAAATAAATATCTGCTAAAATGAAATTCAACTTTTATCCCAGGGTATGTCTAGACTACACACCTTTTTTGACAGAGGCTTGTTCTAAGGTATCTTTCGAAAAAGACCATCTAGATTTCACTAAGTGGATTGAAAAAGTGAAAAAAGGGCACCTGGAAGCACTTCTGCCAGGGCATGGGGGCAGCCTTTACTTCTGGGTCCTGCAGCATACTCTTCAGAGATGCGTGCTTTAAGGGATCCTCCTCAACAGCTGTTGCTCTGCTCCTGCAGCTGGCTTGCCTACCGCCTAGAGGGTCAGCAAAGCTTCTGCAGTGCTTGCTTTGAGTGCCCTGCTTTCTGGGACATCACAGCATTTTGTTTCCTGGTTGGTTTTTGTGCTTTCAGTTGTTTTTTTGCCATGGAGCCGAAGCAGCCACGGGCAGGCGATGGCCCCACACTGTGATGCTGGAAGTTCTGCTGCATCTTCATGAGACCATCATCACGTTCATGGCAGAGCTGGACTCAAAGCCCAGCTTTGAGCCCCTCACTAGAGCTGCAGCCCCACTGCCCTTGCCACCTAACTTATTCCTGGAGAGGAGAGTTTTGAGGCTGGATACCAGTTCAGACTGGTGGGACCGTCTTGCTAGGGAACAGTGGGACAACGAGGCGTGGCTCTGAAACTTCCGTATGTGGAAGTCCATGTTCCAGGAGCTGTGTGCCTGGCTCACCCCTGCCCTACAACACCAGGAGACCCACTTGTGGCCCGCCATCCCCCTGGAGAAATGGGTCGCTATTGCCCTCTGGAAGCTGGCCACCCCAACAGCTACCACTCGGTGGGACACTAGTTTGGCATGTGGAGGTCTACTGTTGGGGCCATCTTGATGGAGGTAAGTCACTCTCTGTGGACAGTCCATGGGAAGGTGGTGGATAAGAGGGATGGTCAGGACCAGGCAGAAGGAATGGGGAATGGGGTAGGAGTGGTAGAAGCCCTTCTGGCCTCACCCTTCTGTGGTGTGGGGGGAGAGGGTTGCCTGAGGGGGGCTCTTGGGGTCTGGGAAGGGAGGGGTGGGGAAGGGACCCCTCATCAGCTCAGGCAACTCTTCTAATTTCCTGTTATGTGTGTTTCTATTTGTCCCTTTCTGTAGGTGGTGACAGACATCAATTTGGATCTGCTTCACAGGACTGTCTGCCTTGGAGACCTGGAGACCATCGTGGCCAAATTTGCAGAGCTAAGATTTCCAAACTGTGGTGGAGCACTTGATGGGACTCAAATCCCGATCCATGCACTGACCCATCGAACAGCCCAGTATATTAACAGAAAGGGCTACTTTTCCATGGTGCTGCAGGCCCTGGTCAACCTCCAGGGACAATTCACAGACATGTGTGTCAGGTGGTCAGGTCGGGCACATGATGCCTGCATCTTCCAGAACTCATACCTGTATCGCAGGCTGCAGACTGGGACATTCTTTCTGGAAAGAAACTTTGCAGTCAGGGATATGCAGATGCCTATGTGCATCGTGGCCAATGCGGCATACCACCTTATGCCCTGGCTTGTGAAGCTGTTCATTAGACACCTGGATGTGAGCAGGGAACTGCTTAACTCCCACCTGAATAGGGTAGAATGTGCCTTTGGCCGTCTGAAGGGCAAGCTTATATGCTGCTCACTTTGCTGGACATGGGGGAACGCAACATCCCCGAAGTGGTTGCTGCCTGTTGTGTGCTAGACAACCTGGTGGAGAGGAAAGGGGAGGCCTTTCTCCCAGTGTGGGGGACACAGGCTGATGTGGAGGGGAAGCAATTTGAGCAGCCCTGGACAGCTGCCATCCGCCAAGCCCACCAGTTGGGATTGCACATTTGGGAAGCCCAGATAGAGAGATTCTCTGAAGGAGCCCGATGAGTTTCCCCAGGGCCTTCCAAATGTGGGTGTGCCCTATGCCCCCAGTGCCTTCCCCCCAAAACCCATCCCTGCCCCACGTTGTACACATTCACACAGAGAATGGAGACAGGTGTACTTGACAAAATGCTTACAGTTTATTGCACTTTTGTATGTTACAAAGCCTATATAACTGTTTTGTAAAGAAAAATAAACTTTTTGTTAACAAAGGAAAGTGCTTCCCTTACTGACTCTCACAGGTGGGAAGGAGGATGTAAACCTGGAAGGGGAAAGGGAGGCTCAGGGCTGAGGGTGCCGCCTGGATGAAGAGCTCCTGCCACCTCGGGTGCAAGAGCCTGCTCGAAGATGGCCGTGCATGCAGATTGGGACTATAGGGGGCTGGGCAGGAGGTTGGGCCGCACCTGGGTCTGGGATAGCAGGGGATGAGTGGGGGGCACGGAGTGAGGGGGGGCAGGCTGAGCAGGAGGAGCAGGAACAGGCACAGGATTGGGGAAGGCCCTCACCTCCTGGATAGCAGTATAAATTGCAGCGCGCTGCTGGACAAACTTGTCCAGCAAGTGACTGTGCCACTCTGCCTCTGCCTGCATCCTCTGTGTGATTCTTTCCTGCATCCCTTGCAGGACCGAGATGTGCTGGCGCATCAGGTTCAAGTATGTGCGCCAGTGCTGACGGGTTCCATGAAGCCGTCTGGGTGGTGGGACAGGTGTGGTGCTCCCCTCTTGGACAGCTAGTCTGGCTGTGGAGGACAAGAGGGAAAAGTCATCAGTCATGCATGCTCACACTTTCCCTGAGAGGGCATACCCTCCTTCTGAGCAGTCAGTGCCTGTGCTAGGGTCAGGGGTTGCTCATGTGGTCTCAGCAAAGCGTGGTGTGGCCTGGCCAGCAGCCATGGCCTCCCTGGAGCCCAGAAGGTGTGTAGGCCACCATCCTGTCCCCCGCCCCCTCACACACACCATGGCCAAGCAACACAGACAAGTGTCAGGCCACAGTTGGGGTTCCCACAGGTTGCTGAGAGGCCTGAAGGTGTGTGGCAATCCCAGGGTCCCCAGCCCATGCCTGCACCTGGCATCACTGTCTGCAGGGTGATCACTTCCCTGCGGTCGGCCATGCGTGGGCCCCCCCGGCTGTAATCAGCATGACACGTCACAGCACTGCACCATTCACTTTGCTCCCGCCTCCCCTGCCCTGTGTGTGTTGGACCCTCACAGCACTCACCTGATGTTCCCCCCCTCATGTCTGAAGTTGTCTGGGAGGCCTCCTGCATCTGGGTGTCTGGCTCCAGGGTGAGGGTCACTGTGCTCCTGGTGTCCTCCTTCTCCTCATCTTGGAGCTGCTGGTCCTCTGGGGTGTCATCCTGGAGCTGCGGCTGCTGCTGCACATGTGTCTCCATCCTTGATACCACAACCTTCTCTGGAGACAGGGGTTCCCCTGCTCCCAGGATCCAGTCCAGGTCCTCGTAATATGCACAATAGTGTGCTGTTTCCCCAGAGTGGGAGCTGCTCTCATGGGCCTTAACATAGCCCTGCCACAGCTCCTTCACCTTTGCTCTGACCTGGTCTAGTGTGTGGGGGTGTTGGCCTTTTTTGGCAAGGCCATCAGCCATTCTGGTATAAATGTCCGCATTCCTCCTCCTGGACTGCGGGGCCTGAAGAGATTCCTCCTCAGACCAGAGCTCCAAGAGGGCTTTGATCTCAGGAACAGACCAGGAGGCTGCCCGACATTTGGTGCCCCGGCTTGGTGTGGGGATGTGTCCCTGGAAGGGCCAGGGGGGCCTCAGAGGGCTTGTCCCTGGCACATGGCTCTGAGTGGGCCTTCTAGCAAGAGCCAAGCAGTAAGGGTCCTGGTTGGAGCTGGCTTGATGCCACAACGCTACTCCTGGGTGCCTGTGCCTTTAAAAGATGGCTACAGGCAGGAACAATAAAGGTGAAAGGTCTGGCAGGAGCGTACACCAGGGCTTCTTCTTGGAGGTCTTGATTTTTAGAAAAAAAAACACCTTTCCCGTGTCCACACATATCCTTTTTTGACAGATCTCTGTTGAAAATAGCGTTATTCCTTGTAAAGCAAGGTTTACTGCCGTCGACAAAACCGCCACATTCTTTCGATTTACTGTCAACAGAAGGTGGTGGCAGTCTAGACACAGGTAAAGATTTGTCGAAAAAAGTAGCCTTTTTTCCTGTAGTCTAGACACACCCCAAGTGTGTAAACCAAAATAAACAAGTAAAGAGCAGCAAGTTAGAAATCTAAAGTACTCAGTACTTCTGGTCCATTAGAGTCTATCTGCATTATGGATTATTCAAATCCATGCAGCCTAAGAAATCTGTGTTTAATCCTAGGCTACTGAATAGATAAATTAAAAATCTTTGGTACCTTCTAGTCAAGTCCATTAGGGCCTCAGTCATGCTCGTAAAAGTTACATTTAATTAAGTAAATAATACATTTTACTTGAAAATGATGCCTGGCTACATTTTCACTCAATTCTATGAGAAATGTTTTACATCATCTTAGTGGCACTTGAGAAACCTGTGTGCCCTTGGAGGCTGGCTGGCATAATGGATTTTCCTGCTAAGTTGACAAGCTTTTGATAAACGATATTCGATTAAAACTTGCCCTCATCTAATATTCTGCAACTGCAAGGTATGACCTATAAATGTCGAGTTGCTAAAATTAGAGAGAGGTTAACTCAGGACTCTCAATGCTCACCTTAGCTTCACACATCTAGACAGAAAACCACCTTTCTGCACTGGGTTTGTAGCACACGGCTTTAGGCATAAATGAGTTTTAATGATTTTGCCTACCAGACTAGTTAGCAAGGAGGCCCTTGCTCTTGTCAGAAATTAATGCCTTGATCAAATTTCAAATAACTGACAAAAGCTGAAAATTAAATCCTACTAAATTAGGATGCCCTTTGGTCGTCTTAACAAAGCAATGGCACATGGCAACGTGCTTTACAGCAGAGTCTTGCCTGATGGCTCTCCAAAATCTCTCTGATCATTGAAGGTCTATTCTCTCCCACTCATTCGACACCATGGAAACATCTCTGTCAGCCACCACTACCAACCTGCTCAGAGATGCAAGCACTTGAAACAAATGTGTGCACAGACAGCAAGAATCCATTTTTCTCTCATTATTCTTTTGTGATGACTTGCTTCTGTAGCCACTACCTCTTTCTTCCTTGTTCTCCTTGTCTAACCTCCTATTGTAATCTGGCTGTTGCCCCTCCCTGTACACTTTACCCCCCTCGATTTCCTCACTCAATCTTTTCCCTTCCAAAATCCAAATCAAACTCTTGGCCTTCCTGCTCAGAATGCCAACAAGCTAACAGTAATAAGCTTCCAGGCCATAAATTCACCTCACACAGGCTACCTGATTATCCACAAAGTCCTTAACTGACAAACTCTTCTCAAAATGACCAATGGGTATCTCCAATAAGTAAAGTAATGGTAGTGAATATTTGAAAAAAAAATTGCAGATTAAGGTTTAAATGGTCTTAAAGAAGGAGCAGGCAAAATCCAGCCCATGGGCTACATCCAGCCTGCCAACCCTTTGGATCTTGCCCATGGCCAAACAGGACCCTCAAGCAGACTCCTTGCCTGCCACAGCCCTAGGCCACTCAATGTGGCCAGCTGCTTGGGCCATGTGTCTGTAGGAGCTCTGTGCTCTTGCAAGAGTGGGGACTGGCCAACGGGAGCTACCCCAACCCCAATGTACAGTGCAAAGGCACATGCCCCCACCCTCCATGACAACTTTATGTGGTCCGGGGCTATGCCAGGTCCCACTGGGCTGCTGACCAGGAGTCACCTAGGTAAGCACCTCTCAGACAAACCCTGCAGCTGGTACCCCACTCCCTCCTGCACACTAACTCACTGCCCTAGGTCACCATCCAAATCCTCTGCACCTCCCTGCCTCACTACCCCAGGTCACAACTCCCTGTCAGACCTTGCACCCTATCCTATGTCTCTCCCCAGGCCAGAATCCTAACCAGCACCTTTACCCCCTTCTGGACCCTGCCCCCCAATCTCCTGCCCCAGGTCACAATCCCCTCCTTCACCCAAACTCCTTCTCAGACCCCACACTCTCTCCTACACCCCAACCCTCTACTCTGAGTTCCCTTCTGCACCCAACCTCAATCCCAGAACCCCATACCCCCTCCATAGAAAAGTGTGGCTCTCGATCACTTACCAAAATCTTGGAGTGCCTCCCCAACAAAATTATTGCCCACCCTTGGCCTGAAGTAGCAGCTAGGGACTTGTTGAGTCAACTCTGCAGTTGAGTGAATTTCATCCTTAGGCAGGAAGGCAAAGTGGTTATGTTTTAAATGATTTCCATGTCTTTACAGAGACTTGTACCATTATAGATCATAGAAAAGTTGTGTCATATGTACGAGAGATCTAGACTGAAAATGAGTTGAAGTTAAAAATATGATGTCCACTTGCTCTTTAAAAAAAAGGGAATGAAGAGCTATTTAGATTCTGTGCCATATGCTCCATTCAACAAGGCAATCAAGATGATTAAGGAATATAAGAAAAGCTCATTAATGGCCAACTCAGACATTGAGTCAGACTTTCATATATTACAAGTGTATCCGGATAGCTTTCATTTATTGGGTTTTTAATTTGTAGGAGAGAAATATATGTGGATAGACATATGCCCATATTTTGTGCCATTTCTTGCTCATACTTAGAAACCTTCATGAGGTTTATTGCAGTGGATAGTAGTGGCATAAGCAAGTCAGGCATGTATACAGTGTTTCATGACTTGCATGTGTTATTCATAAGTTTTAAAAAAACAACCTTTGAACCCAAATTATTAGGTTGGAATTTTTATACTGATCTAAGAATTTTGTAGTTAATTTTCAGAACAAAAGCCCTAAGTCTCTGCTAAACTGTAGCCATCAAGGCCCACTGCTGAACAGATGATTTGTTTAATAAGAACTAAGATTCTTAAGCTGAGAAGTGGAAGAGATATTGCAAGGCAAGAAAGTAACCATGATGAAAATTTAGCCTATAGAGCCATCCTGACAATATATATGTTCTTCCACCCTTGGCAGCTAGCATGGCTGAGATCACAAAGTCTCGTTTCCATTAGGTTAGCATTAGCAAGGCATTTGAAAGAAGCAATTTTGTCAGTTTCTAGTTAATTTCAATAAAAGTTATTTTAAGGATTCAAGTTATTGATAGATTACCCGCCGCCCCCCCCCCCCCCACACACACACATACACACACTTTTTTTTTTAACCTCACAAGCAGCTAGAAGCTGAACGTGGGGAAAATCTGCAACAGTTCTCAGATGCACAACTTGGAGAAAAAGATTAATGGCTTGTATACAACCGCAAACATACTCAAGCTGTCCTCTTTATTCCCATAACTCAGATGCTGGCACTATTATGTAAGATAAGACCTGGAAGAGAATTGCATTTATTCAGAACTATCAAGTGGGAGTAGGGAGGTAAAACCCCCATTGGTGGAATTTTGTACCCACTTGTGATGTTCACAGCTCAAAAACACATTGATAAACTGGAGAAGGGTTAAAAAAGTTACAAAAATGATAGGAAATCTAGAAAACATGCCTTAAAAAGAGATGAAAGTGATTAGCTATGAATATATGAAATAAGAACTCTTAAGCGTGGAAGCGGTACCATATTGACAAGAGCTCTCATGTTGGAATATATGCCCATATTTGTACACCAGCCCTAGTTAAATTGCACTCAATTTGAAAAGCCATTTGTTATGCCAATACTGGAGACAAAATGATGCTGAAGCTAAGTGGGATTTTGCAACCACATTATGGTCCTTTTGTACTACTTTAGTGATTCAAGGGGGCTGTAATTCAGCCACAGATTTCCAGAACAGAGCTCTTCTGGTGTAGGAAAACTTACTGACCTGAGCCAACTACAGGTCTGAAGCTTCTGTTCAGGATGTGGGGAGTTTGGGATGTGCGGCAGAGCAGAATTTTTGCTACTAAGGCAATCCTTCCCTATCATCAGATCCATGAAGGCCCCTAAATCAAAGGCAGAATTTAAAGTTGCCTATAAAATTTGAAGGTGCTTTACTGGGTAGATTTAATCCTATGCATGGATATTGTGTTTTTAAGATCTTCCTTAAAAGATGAGGCTAATTATATAAAATAATACAACATAGGTCAAGATAAAATCTGACAGAGGGGTGACATAGGGAAAAATAAAATAGAAACTCTTAACTCAGGGGTTTTCAAAAACTTCTCCAAAATCAGTAAGGATATATATCTTCTTATGAGGGTTATTTTCATAACTGTTAGATAGGATGTATTTACTAATTAATTTATATAATAAATCTCTGGCTTGGTCATTGTTGAAGAAAATGCTTGTTTCACATTGTTGTGAGGAGACGAGGTGGTGAAAGGCACTGACAGCCAACTAATATTCAAATGCTTGTTTTCCAAAACTGGAAGCTCCAATACATAACACAAACTGAAATAGTAACATCCCTCGGGTTAAGTAGATTAATAATGTTTTCATTAATTTTCCAAAGTTATTCAAAAAAAAATTCCACTTTACCGCATCTCCAAAGTCCAACTGCTATATCTGTACATTAAACATGTAAATTGAAGTCTCTCAAATTTCTCAAAGTCTCTCAAATTTCAAAAGTCGAGAGTGATTTTGAATGCATCGATATTTGGCTGTCCACCTTTAAATGTTGCAAACTTCTGAAGACTCATGCTCATTTTTAGTTATCTTGAGCCAGGCATTAAAAATATCACTAATCACTTTTTCCAAATAAGAGCCTATAATCGTAACAATAGAAAATCAGAGTAGAAAAAAGTTAAGGATGAAGCATTGGCCCCACGACAGTCAATGGCAAAACTCCCATTAACTTCAGTATGTCAAGATATCATCTGAAATAGCAAGTACAAATGGTGCATATTTTGAAGTTTAAAAGTATAGGAAACATGATACTTAAGAATGTTTAACCTTCATATTAAAAATATGGCAAAGATTAACAGTGAGGGCAAAGTGAAAACATAAAAGGAGAAAACCATGAATCAATCTTGTATAATACACCTCTTAACAATGAAAATTTGGGGGCCCAAATCCTCGTCTGGTATAAATCAGTGTCATTCCTTTGACTTACTGATTTACATCAGCTGAGGATTTGCTAGAGGGCTTTTAATTTGACCCATCACTTCATGATCTTTGTATGCAATAGCATAAAATACTCAAATGCCATATTTTTCTCCTGACTCTTTATTTGCTAGTTCAGTCACAATCCCGTTGCTATTAAGACTCATCCATTAAGTCTACCATCATCTTCATTGCTGATTGGTGCCATATTATGCACGTTAATGTGGCTAAACCTTGCAAAAATAAAGACCATCTTTAGAAGACGTGATTTGTTATCGGTTGCAGCATATACACACCACAACCCATGCAGGCAAAAGCCATGGGATGTGTGGACGCCATTTACATTGCTATTGGTCCATACGTGACTCGAATCAGTCGGTCACCCCAAGGCAGTGTGGCTTAATGCCCTGAGTCTGATGAGTAGCCCTTGAATTACATGGCATCATGGCCCAATGATGAGAATCAGTAGCTTGACCCTTGAGTTCACGGCAACACAGCCAAATGGCCAAAGTCACTAGCATAGCCCTTGGGTTCAGGGCAGCACAGCCTAATGGCCAGAATCAGTCACATAGACCTTGGGTTCAGGGTAATATAGTGGTAGTAGATATATAGTAGTAATATTGTAGTTAGATTCCATAGGGTGATCCCCCTGGTTCAGGGAAATAAAGCTTAGTGGCTAGAGTCCAAGGGATTTGGGGCAGTAGCCTTAATAAGGGGGCCCAGGCCCACCCTGTTCCAAAGGGCCGTGACCCAGAGCCCTGTCAATGGGGGAGTGATCTGTCACTTGTTCAGCAAAGAATCCCATCGCAACACACTGAGCTCATTTGGGTGGGAGAAACCACTCGCATAATGTCCTTGAGTCACTTCCTACCAGATCTGGTGTTGGGGTGATTCACATGGTTTCAGGGTCCTCATGCTCCAGAGCACCAGTCTCCCAAGGCTCCGCCGGCACTGGAGGCTCAATGTGGCCTCCTGGGTCTCCAGTTCCCATTGGCTCATCATCTCTGGATGAGTTACCACTGTAGTGAGGGAATTCAGCTCATATTATGGGATTTAACAGGTATTTTAAATGTACAGATTTGTGAAAATTTCAGCACTCCCCCAAATCCCCCCTGAACTTTTCTTTGTGTCTTCTAGCCCTCATGACACTTTCAGGAGGTGTGAATTAGAGAGACTTCTCCTGATCCAAAAGAAAAGATACTCCTTAGACTTCCACTTGTTTCACAACTGCCTGAAATGGCAACCTTATGAAAAGCTCAGTTGGCATATACGGCAACCAGAGTTCAGGGTGATTGTGTCCCGTGATGTCACAATGTGGAAGCAATGCCATTCAGACACAAAAGATATTTAAGAGAGTCAGGCAACCCAAAGAAACCATGAGTATGTCTACACTACAAACTCTTCCTCCCTCCCCCCCCCCCCCCGCCCTGGACAACTCACTCCAAAAGAGTGACTGGGATGGGAGACAAAAGTGGGTCCTTTTATTTTCTATTGATGGGCCCAGTCTATTAACCCCTCTAAATCAGGAACAGAAATTGACACCACAATGATGGGCAGAGAAAGGGAGACTCTCCCCACCTCCCACCCCCAATACACACTAACCATCAATCAATGAATGGGAGAGTGTCTCTATATACCAACAATTCTTCCAGTTGAGGCCTGGGAGCCGATTTTTCTTCCCCAAAGACAGGAATCAATCAGGATTTCAGTTTTTTAGCCCTTTTCTCTGCAGGGCTGGAACAAGTCCTGCAGGTTGCATGGTTTGATTATGGGACGAGAAAGGGGTAAAAGGCAACAGGGAGTTGTGCAACATGGGAGATAGGGAGGTCCCTGCTCACAACTGGTAGTTTAGTATCTCCCCAGTTTGGAACCAGAGTGTGTAGAGTTTGATTTTATTTTTCTTTCTATAGCAGGATGACTATTGTACTAAATTGATTAGGCTGCTGTAGAGCCAACATCCACCAACTCCCAGAGTTTGTGCTTCCCTAAAGGCAGTAGATACTTTGTTGGTTCTGCCTTGTAATTTTATGATGCAGCTATGAATCAAGCTGATGAAAACTGATTTAACAAAGATTTGGGTGAGAACTCAGAGCAGCTGAGAACTGACCCAGGCTGAGTCATTGCCTGATGCAATTTCACATGGTTGAGTTCTAAATACATTTGAGCTTATTGTGGTGGGTTTTTTTTATTGTGGTGATAGTTCCTTAATTTTATGGACACAGATATGAAATCATTTATCAAGAACAGAATAAGAATTTTCCAATTAAATGTTTTTTCATGAGAAAATGCCAATTTGTCAAAAGCAAAACTCTTTGGGGAAGGAAGCTGCAGTGAATCTTCTGATTCAAAAAAAGTTTGAAAAAAAAGTTTTAGTTTATACAAAAAAGTTAAAAATGTAAAAGATCAAAATTCAAATGAAATGCTACAAAAAATGTATCAGTTCATGGCAAGTTTTAAGATCTCACATTTTCATCCTGATTTGGGACCGGAAAAATATCCCCTCCCCCCTCCCCCAACTCTTCTGTAACAGGAAAAAAATAAATCCTGACCAGCTGTAGTGTGCCCTTCACACACTCCCAGAACTTCCTAAAATCCCATTGAGTTCAGTGTGAGATGAAAAAGTTCAGCACCTTCTAGAATGAAGAAGTCTACTATGAAAAATGGCTTTAAAAGAAGACACTAGGCAAGAATGGAAAAAAGAATTGAAAATTGTATGTTGGGGTCATGATGGGGCAGAGGACAGGTTGCTATGGGGGAAGGCTTGTTTACAAATAGAATGTTACACCTAAATTGAATGATTGGTTGCAGCACAGTGTTTTGACTCAACAGTTAATTTCCTAGGGTATGTCTACACTACCCCGCTAGTTCGAACTAGCGGGGTAATGTAGGCATACTGCACTTGCAAATGAAGCCCGGGATTTGAATTTACCGGGCTTCATTTGCATAAGCAGGAGCCGCCATTTTTAAAACCCCGCTGGTTCGAACCCCGTGCGGCGCGGCTACACGGGGCACGAACTAGGTAGTTCGAACTAGGCTTCCTCCGTTACATTTCATGAGGAGTAATGGTAGTTCGAACTAGGAAGCCTAGTTCGAACTACCTAGTTCGTGCCCCGTGTAGCCGCGCCGCACGGGGTTCGAACCAGCGGGGTTTTAAAAATGGCGGCTCCCCGCTTATGCAAATGAAGCCGGGAAATTCAAGTCCCGGGCTTCATTTGCAAGTGCGGTATGCCTACATTACCCCGCTAGTTCGAACTAGCGGGGTAGTGTAGACATACCCCTAGTTACTTAACATTTGGCTTGGTGGCGGTTGTCCTTGAGCCAATTTGATATATGGCTTTTGTGTTGGAATCATATAGCTAGACTGTCGAACTGGATAACATCAATTGCTTAATTTGTCTGCAATCACCCAGTAAAAAAATAAAGGGACTCTCTGCTGGAATTTGTGGCACTGGCCATGGACGGAAGACAAGATATGGTGGTAAATGGACCACTGGTCTGACCCAGTATGGTTATTCTTTTGTACTTACCAGTGAAACAGCCATGTTGCATGCTAGAATGGAGTGGGGCAGCCTGTCCATAGAGAGGGGGCAGGCAGGTGATCTGACAAACTCTGTTCTGTCAGAGTAATCATCACGTATAAGATATAATGGATTTTGCATCAGTGGCATAACTTAAAAACTTCCTAGATATAATTCCTGATACCCTATTCCTTCCCACTCTACGGGTACGTCTAGACTACATGCCTCTGGCGACAGAGGCATGTAGATTAGGCTACCCGGCATAGGAAAATGAAGCGGCGATTTAAATAATCGCTGCTTCATTTAAAGTTAAATGGCTGCCGCGCTGAGCCGATCAGCTGTTTGTCGGCTCAGTGCGGTAGTCTGGACTCTCCACGGTTGACATCAAAGGCATTTGTCGACCTCCCAGGTAAACCTCATCCCAGGAGGCATACCTAGGAGGTCGACAAATGCCTTGATGTCGACCGTGGAGCGTCCAGACTACCGCACTGAGCCGACATACAGCAGATTGGCTCAGCGCGGCAGCCATTTAAATGTAAATGAAGCAGTGATTATTTAAATCACTGCTTCATTTTCCTATGCCAGGTAGCCTAATCTACATGCCTCTGTAGCCAGAGGCATGTACCGTATTTTCCGGCGTATAAGACGACTTTTTATGCTAAAAAACATCCCCCAAAAATCGGGGGTCATCTTATACGCCGGGTATACAGGCAGTCCCCGACTTTGCAAAGCCTTGGGGGAAGCCGGCAGCGGGGCAGCCCAGATGCTCCTGGGCTGCCCCGCTGCCCGAGCTCCTCCGCGGCTTTGCAAAGCCTCGGGGGAAGCCGGCAGCGGGGCAGCCCAGGCGCGCCTGGGCTGCCCCGCTGCCAGCGTCCTCAGAGGCGTTGCTCCCGGTGTCCCTGGTCTGCTGGAGACGGTCCCCAGCAGACCAGAAGCACTGGGAGCAAATCCGGGGAGGTGGAGGGGTCCCGCGCCTCTGAGGCTTTGCTAGAAAATTAGGGGGTCGTCTTATACGCCCAGTCGCCTTATACGCCAGAAAATACGGTAGTCTAGATGTACCCCAAGTGGAGCTCTGTCATAGGGGACAATAGAGTGTTTCTATGAGTCACTTGGATAATGTGATCAGCAAGACTTGCTATACAGAGAAAGAATCCAGAAAGCATAGTCAAGCAAGAGAGTTCAATAAGCTTGCAACACACAAGCTATAACATTTGTAATACTTCCAACTTCCAGTAAATCATAAAGCAAGGTAAGGGTTTGATTGTGCCAGGAAAACGGGATGTGCCTGGAATGGGATTGCTTCCCATAAAACCCATATAAAAGAAGAGAAACAGACTCACCAGGCAGCTGAAAGGGGCTGGCTGGAGGTTTCCCGCTCATCTAGGACTGCTCCAATCCTAAGCCTCCCACACCCCCAGGTGCCCTTTGGGGGGCGGGGTGCTGAAGCTCCTGCACTGACTCATACAGGAATATTATTGGCTGTTCCCCAGTAAGGGAGCACAGTTTGTTGCACTTCTCACTCTGGCTGGAGAGCGCAAGAGGCAGATGAACCTGAACCTACTTCATCTCTACTTTGTCTGTGCCCACTGGAGTTGTAGTGGTGTAGCCAGACACAAAACCCCATCTTGTTTTTCCACGAGCCCCATCTTGTTTTTCCCCCCCCCCAGAGAGCAAGAGAAAGGCAGTCAGCCTTTGATGCCCTGGGAACACAGGTTTGCTGCCTGTCCCTGACTCTACCATAAACAGAAACCAGACAGTAAATGGGCTAGCTGACGACCCGGGGCCTCCCGTCGCCCTGATGGCTAGTACCAGTAATTGACACGCCTGCACTGTCCCAGAGAGGAATCTTCGCCCATCACATACCAGAGGTGCCCATTGTCTGCATTTTCCCAGGTGTAAATTATGCTTTGCACCCTTCGTGGGAAACTTGGCATTCAAAGCCATTTTTCCTTAATGGCCACTTGAGCCCAGGAAGAAGCCTACATGACCCAAGGGGTATAAAAGAGGTTCAGCCGCCCACCCCATTTGAGCTCCAATCATCTATACCTGCTGGCAGGTATTGATTGTCTCCCGAGGTCTGTGGGACGCCCAACCTCGCCCTACTTCTTCCCGAGGGATTGAGAGAAAGACGCTGGCCACGCCAAGTCTGGAACGCAGGGGTGAGAATATATACCTGCTATGTGTCTATTTTGCATGCATTTAATAAGAGCTCAGAGAACCAAAGGGTTTCATGGTACCTGTAAGTAACTTATTAGTGTAATTTCTGTCCTGTCCTTTGTAGTGTCTGTGTTATCTGTAACACAGTAGTAGCATTTAACAGCTAAATTTACCCTGTAACAATAAAATAGTAACTGTTTAAGCTTTAACCTGACTCCTTCAGTTGCTGTAACAGAACCAAGCACAATTTAAAAGAACTTCAGCCGGTCATAAGGGACTCACTGCCCTGACCGTCGGCTGACAGAATTGGCGTAGTCGGCAGGATTGTGCTACTGGTTCACATACAGCAACATGAAGGCTGTCATGACAGACATGGATTTTAGTGGTATAGAGAAAGGGTTTGCCCAGGAAGGTTGGGGCAACCCAAAATGGGATAGAGAAATGTTAGGAAAGGATTGGGGAAATCCTGAGGATTTGTGGGTGCAGTTCTGTAAGTATAGAACTGCCTGCAAGCTAAAAAATGGGACAAAGCCTGAGTCTGTGGAAAGGAGCCACTTTCCATTTAGAAATGAAAAAAACAGGATCAGGCCCAGACAAGCAGGCAGGTAACAGATAAGATTGAAAGCCTTGTGGTAGAACTGAGAAAAAGGCAGTAAGTACTGGAAATCTAAACCCTTAAAGCATACTTACAAGAGTAATATCTGAAACAAGGCCAGTTTTTTATTTTAGAGATAAGAAAGTGTTTTAAGAAAAGAAAAACACAGAGAATTTAAACTCTGCAGAGAATGGAGAGAATTGAGCAGTTGTGCAAATGCTAAAATGGTGTAGATAGAAAATTGTGGTTTCTTTACAGTCATTCTGAAGGAAAAATGGGCCCTTTTTCCAAAGGAATGTCTGTAAATAACCCAGGCAAATTTGACTCAAATCTGAACATTTGATTAGAGAGAGACTGTCAAAAGAACTCTAAAGGGAGGGTGTTCTACTGGAACTAAACTACCCCATTGAATAAAAAGGGAATGTAATTGTTGTACAGCTATGTAGAAATAGTGTAAGAAAGGTTCAGAGAGAATGTATGTGTATCTGTGTGTAGATATATATATGTATAGTGTAAATAATATGAAGTTTTAAGGTCCAGTAATCTTGTTTGTTTGTAGGTTTAAAACAAATTGGTTTGGTTTACTTTTAGTCCAAGTTGTTAAATGAAGGTACAGAAAAACTGCAAACAAACTAAAATGCTGTGAAAGCTCCAGGAGCCACACCAGGTTGTGATTTCCTTTGTGGTGCAAATGCCCTAGCTGGCAGCACAAAGAAGCTTTGCAGGTAATAGCTAAGTTTGATTAGCAAACTACCTGAGACCAGAAAGTTCAAATTGTAACCCTCCAGAAAGAAAGAAAAAGGAGGTATTGGTATTGCTGTTTTAGTCCCAATAGGAGGTTGGGTATACTAGGAAAAGTTTAAATGTAAGCAGTCTTTTAAGAAGGCAGAGAGAAGACTGAGAAATTGGCATTTGTAAAAGATGTTACCCCTTTTAAACAAAATCTTGCAAAGGTTCGGGCATAGCCCTTGGTCTGATCAAGTGTTAACTGCTTGTCCCTACAATTTCAGACCTACAAATTGGCTAACTACCTGTAAATATGTAAACCCTTGGCTCCAATGGAGAGGGAAACAGCTGCAGCTTTTGTCTTCTATGGAAAACCTGTAAAGAGGTGTTCTTCAAAATTGTCTGAATATAAGAATCCAGATATGAAACTGCAAAAATGTAAAAGCCTCTGCTGCAAAAGTGGAGAGGTAGAAATGCAAAAGTGGAGAGGTCTCATTGGGAAAAGTCATTTAGCATGTGAAAAAGGGAAGGCAAAAAGTTTGGAGGCCTATATGGGCATGGTTGAAGGAATAAGGAAAGTAAAGCAAACATTAGAAAGTTACTAGGAATGAGAAACATTTTCTTTAAAAGGACAAAGCAAGTGATTTGAGGGAATGTGAAGATAAAAGGTGGACTCTGTGGGAGTGTGGAAGGAATTAAGTGATGGTTGTAATAGGTGAAGGGAAATCTTGTTTTAAAAATGACACCTTGTTTCTTTGCAGCCTCTTCCTTAAGCACTATGCAGACCATCTATGCAAAGAAACAATCAAATGTAAACATTTTGTCTATGGACACTTTTGTTAAATCTGCAAAGAAAAATTAAGAATTCTACTGAAACTTAATTGGTTAACTGCATAAAGAATGAACTCTATATATTGTAACTCTATTTTGTGGGTTTCAAATGAACTAGTTTTATTTCGTTTTGGATAATGTCCTCTTGCTTAAAATTGCAAACAGACAAGGCACAAATTGGTTAGTGCTTCTGTTGAGCATTCAACTCTTAAGGACATTTAACTTTCTAGAAACCAAATTATTAGTTTAAAAACTCAAGCTTTGAAACTTAACTGTCTCTTTCAAGGCTGAGTTGATAACACTTTTGGCTTGCTTTTAAATTCAACATTATATGTAAGTACAGGCTGCCTGGTTATTTCAAAGGAAAGTGGACAGGGAAGGCTGTTGCTGTTTCAGCAGACACATCCACTGCACCCCTGTCCACAAACATAGAAGGAACAGCTCAGCTTGCAGAGCTGGCAACAATCAATTAGCTTGTGAGGCAGGGGCCAGTACCATCTACACTAACTCCTATGCTGTATGGGCTGGAGCCACCCAGTGGATAACTAACTGGGAAATAGGGGGAAAGCCTGTTTGGAGATTGGAATATTGGAAATGGTTATACCAGCATGCAACCCAACATGCCTTAAGCATAAGTCATGTGTCCAAAAGAAACAACACTCTAGCTGCACAGCTAAATAACCTAGCAGATGCAGCAGTACAATTTTTTTGCTGCCCAGGTGGATTGGGAACGCCTGTACATTTGGCTACATGAAACCTTGGGACACACAGAAAGCGATGAGCTGGTGCGGCAGGCACATGCCAGGGGGTGGCCTATCACCCACAAACAAGCCAAAGATCTGGTACAAGCTTCCACCCTATGTGCTGAACTCAGGAAACATATAACAGAAAGGCAATGATTTGCCAGGCTAAGAGATGGAAAAATACTATGGGCAACCTGGCAAGTAAATTATATTGGTCCACCGCACACCAGTAAGCAAGGGTGGGAGTATGTTTTAACTGAAGTAAAAATTGTTTCAAGAATTGGTTTTGCTTACCCAACCCGATGGACAACAGGGTTGTCTACGATCATGGGACTAAACCACTTAATAGCCCTTGTCCCAACACCCCAGTTTGGGAACACAAACCCATGTACTGCACTCCTATAAGGGAAAAGGAGTCTGGACCACTGCAGATGCTGGGCTAACACCAATAACCATCACTGAGGCTTGGATTATATCCAAGACCGGCAAACCTTATGTTTTATTACAGGAAACTGAGGCAATATCCCTGAACAGTGCTCCAGTGGGATGGATCCCTCCCAATGCTGGTGTGGATCTGGGAAACCACCATGAACTTTTTGTATATATATATACCGCTTGCTGTTGTGCTTGCAACCACTGTTGTTAGTTACAGACTATTGAAATAAGACATGGTACTCCAACTCGCCATGGTCTTCTTCCTCATCCCAACTGCTACTGCTATACCAGAACACCTTACTTGACTCCTCTACTGGACTGGGAATCGAGTTTGTCCCTCTCAGCCCAAATGACTGGTGAAACAAAGTGACATCTTCCGATGGGGACCGGTATGGTTCGATGACAGCGACTACCGCAATCCTCTAAATAACTCTGGGGGGAGGTCAAGGGGCGAGGCAAGGGAAGTGGCAACAAACGGTATGGGATAAGACATGCTGTAACTAAAAATGTAAAGCCTCATGGCTAGATTGGCTAGCCCAACACCTAGGACTTTCGTTAACTCCCTTCCTTCACTCTATCGTAAATACTATATTAACCATTTTACTTGTTGTAATCGCTTGCTGCATGCTTCTATGTATTGTTAGGCATTTTGTGTACACTGCTACCTCCTCTGCACAAATCTGGTATATGGCATTGGGAAGCGATCCTAATCAATCCCTTGATCCAAATTATCTGATCAGACCCTGCTGATAGGGCGATTTTAGCTTCCTCCAAGGAGGGCAAAGGGTGCTGGCATCACCGCCATCTTGCGTTCTGGGACATAGTGAGGCGTGTCAAGGGGGTGGAATGTAGCCAGACACAAAACCCCATCTTGTTTTTCCACGAGCCCCATCTTGTTTTTCCCCCCCCCCAGAGAGCAAGAGAAAGGCAGTCAGCCTTTGATGCCCTGGGAACACAGGTTTGCTGCCTGTCCCTGACTCTACCATAAACAGAAACCAGACAGTAAATGGGCTAGCTGACGACCCGGGGCCTCCCGTCGCCCTGATGGCTAGTACCAGTAATTGACACGCCTGCACTGTCCCAGAGAGGAATCTTCGCCCATCACATACCAGAGGTGCCCATTGTCTGCATTTTCCCAGGTGTAAATTATGCTTTGCACCCTTCGTGGGAAACTTGGCATTCAAAGCCATTTTTCCTTAATGGCCACTTGAGCCCAGGAAGAAGCCTACATGACCCAAGGGGTATAAAAGAGGTTCAGCCGCCCACCCCATTTGAGCTCCAATCATCTATACCTGCTGGCAGGTATTGATTGTCTCCCGAGGTCTGTGGGACGCCCAACCTCGCCCTACTTCTTCCCGAGGGATTGAGAGAAAGACGCTGGCCACGCCAAGTCTGGAACGCAGGGGTGAGAATATATACCTGCTATGTGTCTATTTTGCATGCATTTAATAAGAGCTCAGAGAACCAAAGGGTTTCATGGTACCTGTAAGTAACTTATTAGTGTAATTTCTGTCCTGTCCTTTGTAGTGTCTGTGTTATCTGTAACACAGTAGTAGCATTTAACAGCTAAATTTACCCTGTAACAATAAAATAGTAACTGTTTAAGCTTTAACCTGACTCCTTCAGTTGCTGTAACAGAACCAAGCACAATTTAAAAGAACTTCAGCCGGTCATAAGGGACTCACTGCCCTGACCGTCGGCTGACAAGTGGCCATGGATTTTCACACCTGGCCCCAAGTTGCTGTGGTGAAACAGAGCTGGGGTAAGTCCTTTCTCCCTGGGGGAGCCTGCATACTGAACCCCTCATCCTCTGCTCCACCGTAGGGCAAGGATTCAAATGGAGCATGTACATTTTCATTATATTTTCCAAAAACCAAACACTGAGTTAAGGACCCAAGCATTGTTGGTAAATCTTCTAGTGTACTGTATTTTGTACCAAAAAAGAAAACAAATGCTCCCCCAACCTACCAAAGAGTTCACTCAGATCATTCAATAGGATGTTCTATTACGCAAGAGATGCCTCTAACAGCAGAAGTATCTGACTGTTCAGCCAACTGAGAAACATGACTAGGTGAATGGACATAGGTGTGTTATAATACCCAGATAATGTCTCAAACAAATGGCTTTTTTGAAATTTGCTGAAGGATGAAGCTTGCAATATTGTGTACTTGGAAAACAAATCTTTGGCTATTTTAAAATTAGTGAAAAACTAAGTAGAAAAATTTTAGATGGATATTTTACTTCCATAACTAACCAACGCCTTTATTAATAAAAATGAAAGGTTTTGGCTAGCATATGGAATGCTACATTTTGATATTTTTGAAAAAATTAAAAATGACTCATTTCATTGTGTAACAGTTTACTGAACATGTAGGGCTCGTCTACACTGGCCCCTTTTCCGAAAGGGGCATGGTAATTTCAGAGATCGTAAGTATTCCTTCAAAGTAGGAATAAGATCCTCCAGAAAAGGGCGCTTTTTCCGGAGGATCGGGGCCAGTGTAGACGCTCTTTTCCGGCTTTTCTAAAAGCCGGAAAAAAGCAGTGGACATCTTTATTTAAATGCCGCGGGGGATATTTAAATCCCCCGTGGATTTCCCTATTACGATCTCTGAAATTACCATGCCCCTTTCGGAAAAGGGGCCAGTGTAGACGTAGCCGTATAGTAACATCATTCATCAAAAAATATAAAAGAATTATGACCAAGCAGCTTGCAGAACCTATATTTAGTCATTCTTCCTTCCAAATGCTTACACTGTAGATCTGTCTTAAAGAACTCTTGAAAGGATTGGCAAGCATGTCCATATGTAAAATATGATAATCCTATGTTAATTCTCCTCCTTTCCTTTCTGTAGACAGCTGGGAACAAACCATTGTACATATTCAGCTTACTTAAGTTTGCACTGCATTTGTATTCATTATCCAGGCTAATAGTGAGAATATTTCAAAAACTTAGCCTTGCTTCATATAGACCTATATGTCCCTAATGTTTGTACTATTTATTTGTATTCATATGCATCCATCCATGTACATACATGCACACATGCATATCAATACTTATTTTTTTCTGTATATGAGTATCTTTCACCCTCCTTTAGACATTCATTCTAACATTCTGACAGTGACTGTGGGAAACCGGTGCTTTTGCTAATGCACTCATGACTGAAAACAGCTCAACACATCACAGATAGGAACCGAGAAATAAAAAGTAGTACAGACTGGGGTATGAAGCAGAGAAGTATATGTGTTACAGCAGTGTAAAATCAAGGAATTAATAACTGATTAAGAAAGCAACACTCACCTAGGTAATTTAGGAAGATGATTTCTTCTTAAGCTGGGACATTTTGTTTGTACAGAAAAATCTGCAGTATGTATTCCAACCAAGTTTGAGTTGTACAACAGATCTAAATTTTAAAATCAAAATTAACAATGTAGTTGGCTGGGGGCGAGCTAGTATATCTACCATCTGTTTTACTTACCAAACAGAAAACATTTTATGCTTTGGCTGAACAATCACAGTAATAGTATCAATAGGATGTACAGGGAATGAATATAATTTTACATGCTTTTTGGTATTTAATAAAGAATTCCCAGGAACTTGATGTACTGAAACATGTGCAGATTTTTTCCTTTTATCCTCCCTCAAAGATTACAGTGATCTTCCCTCCAGCACTTCTTCCATCTTCAGATTTCCATTGGTCTTCTAAACAATATGCCTTTTTCTGGGACTGCCCTAAAACTCCTTCCCTCTACCTTTGGGCTGAACATCTGTCTTTGTAACATTCCAGCAACTGCCAGCTGAGACCACTCCAGATCCAAACTCTGATCTCTTATCTGGTCAGACATTAGACTCATAGCCCAACCCCACTCTCCAGTTATTTATGTACAATGCACTCAATGCATTTAGGTCAAACCTTTCCCTTTCCATCAGGCTGCAGCACATGGGTCTGGCACGGGAAGTTCTGTGGTGATGGTAGCAGTAGGAACCCTCTCCTGACTAGGTGATGCTCTGCAAGGGATCTGTGTTCCAGGTGCTCCAGGCATTTTAGAAGGAGCAGTGCCTGACAGATACCCTGATCAACTATCTCATTTCTGCCCCAGTCTGCAGGCACATGGACTATGGGGACTCAAGAATGGACTCAAGAATTCCTGCCAATCCTTGTGGGCAGAACTATGGGTGCTGTGTGTTGGATTTTAATCTAATAGGTTTCACAAATCTTTATGTGTGCTGTTTGGCCAGATACCTCAAAGCAACATGAATGATGGTTCAACATATTATCCCTCTCCCCTTACATGTGACAATCGGGGAAACGTCTATGACAAAAGTAAAAACAGATCAACTGGGTTTTATTTTCAAGTTGGACATAGATTTCCTATGCAACTCCGGAGAGGTTACTTTACGTTTGGTGTACACACAGTTCACTCTCTATTGCAATATTTGACCCAATCTGTAACGTAAAGAGGAATGTTGTTTTGGGCATAAGGCTTAGCAGAGGGAGGAGATTTTTGTTCAAGATTCCGCTTGGGTTTTGCTAAAAGGGTAATGCACGTATAATACCTGTCAAGTAAAAAATATTGGGATCTACAAAACAACAGCATAAGGATAGATGTGATGTTTGAGAGAGGAGCACAGGTGTTATTAGCTACATAGCACCAAGTGTGCTGGGGGATTCTAGGTATTTACAGCTGTTCATCAGACAATGAAGCTTCACTGAACTCCAATTGTAAGAGAAACAATTCCACTCTGACTTCTCATGACTCTTTTATTGTCATCTTGGATTTAGCAGAATATCCCAGCCCTGATGAAGGCGTGAGACTGGAATCATTGGCATATTTTGTGAGGTTTCTCCTATTTGTTTGTTTCTTTTTCCTCCTTGGAATGCAGTTCAGTGCAAGGTTACTGCTAGATGAATACCTGTAGTTTAAAAACACAGTAGTCCATGACATACCAAACTGTACCCTTGAAGGAGATTTAACAGTAAGTGTGAGATGAAGAAATAACTGAGCAGGCACTAAGTCATTATTTCAGAGCTGAGCGCTGATCTTATATTCTTCTGGGGATGAAATTCATCCTGTCTATATTCCTGCACAAAACTTATCTGATACTTAAGTCTCATATATGCCCCCATTTAGCAGAGAATTTATACACTTACTCAACTCCATCCATGTTCAGCAAAGCACTTCAGCATGTACTTAACTTTAAGTCAATGGGACTTAAGCACATGTTTTAAGTAAATGTTAAAAACACATCAAAGTGGCATCTTATCAAACAAGTTGCTCATGTGCATGCAAGTAAGATACTGTATATTGATAGTAGCCTATTAGGGTGTTCTATCTAATTCAGAAGCCTGATTCTGTGACTCAACTTGGGTGCAAGGGATCTTCCTGCAAGCAACTTCATGGACTTCAGTGGGAATACATAAGGGGCCACCCACATGGAGTTCACAGCCTTTGAGAGCAGATCCTCAACTCATGTGATTTGTCATAATCTTAACGTGCATAATAATGCACAACCTTATTCTAGATGACTAAGGCAGCAATGCTCCCGTTGGGTTCACCTGATCAAATCCTTTGACTGATGGTGCAAGGGTCCACGCAAGCAGATTACAATGCAGGATCAAGGTCAAAGTTTAAACACATTATTATTTGGCACATTATTATTTTACACTTTTTTCAGGACATATCTATTTTTGCTGGTTTACAACAAAAGAATCTGTCTCATGAATCTGAACCCTTCAATTCTGAGAGTCCTTAAATAAGAGAGCTGTGACTTATGAGTCTGCTAATTAATGCTGACTTACAAAGAAACCCCTATAGAAACACTAAATGGACTCCTCATACTAACTACCATTAAGTAAATAATGTCTTCCATTGCAAAGCAGGTCAATCACAGACCACAATATTTTTGTTAGTTTGTGAATGTTTATAAAATCTACGTATTGCCCTGTTCTATCCTTCGATAACCCTATTAACAGCATGCTTTCTCTTATTAATTTATTTTACCTGTCTTCCTTTCTTCTAACTGCAGCACATTCAGAGAAATACTATCAATGGTAAACAGATTGATAAGAAGATATAAATGTACAGTCTTAGGAGTTTAGGTTTCCAAAATGAAATGGTAAAAGAACAACCAATTTGTCTCACTTTGTTTTATTCTCAGGAATTTGGAATTATCTCAGTTTGTTAACGTCATGTAACGGAAACTGCTGAAAACATTATGGACCAGATCCTTGGGTGATGTAAATTCATATGACACCAGTGAAGGGCCTTAAACTATGTCAACTTACATCATCTAAAATAAATTTTCAGTTATCTTTATCCTTTGTTCAAAACATCCTGCAATAAAAGTAGTGCTTTAATATAGCTATACAATGTAGTTTGTACAAGTAGTGTCAACAATAGATTCCCTCCTTCTTTAAAAAAACAACAACTTTGAAAGACTGAAAACTACATCAAAATCATGGAATCTGTGTGAAACAGACACATTTAAAATATCCTTAAAGGAACAGAACTTTAGCCACACTGATTTAATATGTTGTAACTATTATCTTGCTTTTCCTTTCCCAGCCTTTCATGAATTTACTTAAATCATTAAAAGACACATATCACTCACCAAGAGATTCTATATTTGCCAGAACCACATAAACCATAGAAAGCCCACAATATTAATAAGCTTTACTAACCAACTGAACATGCTGAGTACATTAGCATTTTTAATAAAGCACTCATTACCATGTAGCTCAACAAGCAAACAAAAACTGATTATTTGATAATTTTTTAAATTCTAAAATAATGCAACTTTTTAAAAAAAATTATCTTTGTTAGGAGCTTGCTAATGTTACAGCCAGCACAACTGCAATCAGTTGAGTAATTATCATAGGATAAAAGCTTTCACCATAAAAAAGTTTTGTTTGAAAAGGCATGAACGGTGATTCTCATTGATAGCTTTCACCAAGTAGAGAATTCAGTACATTCTATCACAAAGGGTGAGCTTATCTCCCTCTGTTAAAGGCTTAAAATTCTACAACCAGACCATGCCAGTTACCAGTATCAGATTATGATAACAAGATCATGTTCAGTTATAAAAACAAGTGTCTAAACTTTTCTCATGTCACTTTCTATCTAAGTCTCATTGCTGGCGGTGAAAGGACCCATCTGAATGTGTGTAGAAGCTCATTTTAAAGCTAGCTCTTTGAACTGGATTCATGGGGTATTTGCATAAGAAGATTTGGGTAAAAAGAATGGGCTGGTGCTGCATCTGGCCATTAATATGCCTGCTAATTCAGCACATTGTAAGCCTATTGAAGTAGCACAAAAGGCTCAAATTCAAGGACAGTTATCCTATTGCCATTGTTAGGGTTTGAATTCAAGTAATATGTTCTCTATAGGAATACAGTTGTTACAATTAGATATTTTTCTATAATGGTATAAAGAACTAACGACAATCAGAATTACAATAACACTGATAAAACTATACAATTCATGAATTCTATTATTGTAAAAGATGCAGGTGCTGATTCATTTTGCTTTGCATGCCACTTGGATCTGGAATGCTGGCATATTAAAGAGGAACAGCAAATTGTGACAACATAACCTATCAAAGCAGGCATTCTCTCAATACTGCGGATGCACATTTAGCTTGCTTACAAGAGCTTTAATAAAAAATTTAAATACTAACCTGAGTTTCCCCGTAGTGGGAGAAACCTGCATCATGAGCATAAGTAGTGGTTATTTTAATCCTGCTTATGAAAAATTCAACAGCAGTGCTAGTGCTATCAAGGGATACCCTACATGCAACATTTTATATGGTGAATGTGAATTGTTTGAAAACATTGTATACTCACAAACTGAAGAAAGAGTAGAAGCAGTGATTCATGCAAGAAGTGTACAGCAGTCAGTATGCCAGTTCCATAGTGGATTCAAAGCAGACACTGTGGCAGACATTGAAATAAAAAGCTGTTAGCTGAAGCATTGTAAAGTGTTTTTAAGCACACTGCGTAAATAGAATACTAAAGGACAGACTGGAAGAAAACACACACTGGAGACAGCAAATTAAATTTACTATTTCAAGTGTCCTGAGTTTGTTTACACTGAAAAAAGGGTGAGTAATAAGCATGTAATTATGCCAATTTATGAAAATAAGTAGTGACATTGTCTTATATTTTCTGTAAGAAATAAGCAAGTCCTAAGGCAGATGATTTGGGTACAATTACTCTCCTATTGTGTTGTGTGCTCCCACACTAAAGCATTGTCATAGGTCTAGTCAAACCTCTGGATCCGGGGGCATGGTTGCATTTTTCTCACTCTGCATCCCTCAGAGAAGACATCAAAGACCAGAGAGATGTGCGCTTTGTTTTGTTTGGTCTCTGACTCTCAACATGTGGTTTCGCGGGCCCGAACATCGGCACCTTTTAACCTATTCTGTTCAGCTTAGGCCTTAGCTTCATTTGAGCATTAGGGAAACTATAGTAACCAATAATCTGCCTGTTGATGAATAGAAACTATGTATCTTGTCACACAAGAGCTGTCGGATGATCACCATTCTAGACAAGTTCCTTTACAGGCTCTTGGCTTTCTTTACTGGGGCCCAGGCTGTCTTGTTGAAAAGGTGTCAAAACCCTTCGTCTTTTTGCAGTGGGGATCTGTGTTAATGTTAATTTATATTTAACAAATAGGACATTGTCCCTCAGAACATATAAGCATTTGATTATCTATTACAAATGTTTTCATCAAGTCATAAATGAGTCCTTGACAAAAGGCAGAAAGTCTGCAGGGAAGCTGTACAGCCACTGGAAAACCAAAAACACCGCGATTTTTCCTTTAGCATGTATTTGTTTGTCACAATGCAGATGGTGACAAGAGCCCACAAAGTTGGCTCACAGCTGTGAATTGATTATGAAGCCCAAACAACACAGTGTGACTTGGTAGCAACATATAACAGAAGCAAAACCTACTACTTCCTCCTTCGCTTTGCTGGACTCTAGTGCTCTTTCCATAAATGAGTTGCTAAAGAGAATTTCACAGTCATTGTCTCATTTTTTTGTTTGTTTGTTCATTCGTTTTGGTGGCAATTTGATCTTCTGCTTCACCAGTCCCCTGCTGGCACAATGAAAATATTGCCACACCAATCCATTATTCTGTTGTGCACAGCATACCCATGCTATTAGCAGGGGAAAACAATAACTTCCACTGATATCATGTAGATAGACCCAGAGAAGAAAGGAACAAATGTAAAGGGGGTGAAGATGTGAATCAAATCCAGAATAAGTTGATCCTTGTTTCTCTCTTGACTCAGTCACACAGCCAACCATTAACATGTTTCCCTCAAGTACAAATGATGATTTTACATCTTTTATTTTTTAAATAATAGCTTAATATTAATGGGGATGAGAGCTAAATTGTTGACAGGTGTTAAAACACTGTGTTGCAAATTGAAGTATTTGGGATGTAAACTTAAGACCTTCTGCATTAAGCTCTTTCAAAGTGACCTGACATAAACTGGCAACTGGCAGCCGTCTGCTTTTGGCAGCTTGGCATATTTGGTCATTTACTGGGTGCATGTGAAGATCAAATGGGTTAAGATTCTTCTCCTTAAACAGCAGGAAAAAGAACATCAAAAAGGTGTAAATTTCATTTCCCCAGTTTTGATTAAGTCAAGCATGAAATGAAATGTAATACTCTCAAGTGGCAAGGGTTTATACCATTGATGTTGTTACTTCTGCTTCACAAAACCCAATCAGCCGACAGCAAGTTGAACAAGCGAACAGAGTTTTAGGGTGGCCAGATGGAGGATTTTTACTATGGTTGAAAAGACAGCTTAGTGCTTGCCTCTTCAAGCCAAGTCAATGCCAACTGTGTGAAATCCTGGCCATTCTACCTCTCTCTCTCTCTCTTTTCCCCTCAGTGCTGGTAGCTACCATTCTACAGGCCTGATAAAAAAAACTGTCCCTTCAGCAAAACAATGTACTGGATTAATATTTTTATTTACCTCCCTCCCCACCAAAGCAGCAATAGCATGAAGCACATAGTAATTCACCACGTCAGATCAATCTAATTAGACCATTTAGAGTAATTGGAAGATACATTTATGTCAAAGGGATCTCAAGTGAGGACTTTGAATCAATTCACTATTTTTTTCTGAGATGAAAATGAGAATTTGATTTATTCTGTTTTGATTAAACCAAAATAAATGTATACATACTTTTGGAAAAACACGAAGATTAAAAATTATATCATGTTTCTCTGCTTAGTGACTATAAGAGTAAATGAGTATAAAGTCCAACTCATGAACATGTTTGGCTCTAGATACAACAATAACTGGTCTTAAAAATTGAGTGTGGTCTGTCTTGGTTAGGAAATTTGTCCTTTTTTTATAGGTGCTTTTTCAAGCTCCTTGTTCCCACTACATTCTCAAATTTAATGCTCTTGCCACTATACAGCTGGAATAGAATAGAGTGGCTTTAGTAAAGACTTAATAGAATCTTTAGTGCTTCTAACAATCCACTCCCATTGAACTGCATTAAGTAGATACTATGGAAGGACAAAGAGCTAAATAGCTCAACATCAACCTCATTAGGCATGCAGGCAGGCCTTGAACCATTTTGTGGGCAGGCCTATTGTTAGTACACTCACCAGGTTAGCTTTAAATTGCAAATGAAACTCTGAAAGGGGAAGAGAAGTTTTGGAGAATGGCCTCACAGAAGGAAAATCATTTTAGGCTATAGGAAAATGAAAGGCATTGTTAAAATTGCTCTGACCGTAGCAAATGAAATATATCATGGCCTGAGATGCTGAATGCTAGACTTGAGGGTTTTTTGTTTTGTTTTTTCTCTTTTGGCTTCTTTGGAATGTGGTATATATCAGACTATAAACAATAAAACCTCTGTAAATCTTAATAAGGGTGGCTCAACATATTAGCCTTTGTCTTTAGTTAAACAAATGAGAAAAGCCCAGTAATTAACTAAAAACCATCCCAACTGAATAAAAGGCAGAAGTGTGTGGTACTTTGGGTATAGAAAACTCTCCAATATTGTTCTCCTGAATCAATAAAGATTCATTTAGACCAGTTCAAGTCTTAGCACTTCTGTGCTCAAAAATATTTTAAAAAAAATGGTCTCCTAAGAATTGTTTGCAACTGCAAAGTGCTTTAACAACTGACATTATGATGCTGGAAGCCTGGAAACATATTCCCAAGCAGAGCACTTCTCTGTCACCTTAGTGGATGAATAATTGTGCCTTTGCATATTCCTTGTCATAAATGGCAGGAATGAAGGGACCCTAAGGACCACAGTGGCAGGATTGGTGCTGTACAAGCAGAGTAAATTAAAACAAGGATTAGAGCAAGTATGATTGGGGATGACAAGCAGGGCAGTTATAGCCAGGCAATGTGCCTTTTTGCCCAGATGGTCTGCACCAAGCCTGCAAAGCTCAGACCCCCTAACATAGATGCTTATTAAAGCATTCCTTCTCAAAAATGATATATTTAAAAGTCCTAAAGCCATAGTCCACAGGAGAAAAATAAAATGTTTCCTCTCGTGCTATTAGGCAAGCACCTCAATAACATTTATGGAGATTTACATGTTACTATGTAATTTTTCATTAGGTTTATTAAGATGTGTGTGTGTGAGTGTGTGTGTGTGTGTGTGTGTGTGTGTGTGTGTGTGTGTGTGTGTGTGTGAGAGAGAGAGAGAGAGAGAGGGTGCATCTACACAGCATTCTAAAATCGAAATAAGATACATAATTTGCGCTATGCAAATCACATATCTTATCTTGAATCTATTTCAAAATAGTTTATTTTGAAATTTGGTGCATCTACACTGTGCCTAATTTCAAAATAACACGCTATTTCGAGCCATCCCTTATCCCTCATGCAACAAGGTTTACCGGATGGCAAAATAGCGCTCCTGTTATTTCGAAAAATATTTTGAATTAATAGGCAGCTTGTGTAGAAGTGGGGTAGCTATTTCAGGATACTTTTGATATCTCAAAATAGCTGTGCAGTATGTAGACATGCCCAGAGAGAGCCCACCGTATTGAAAAACAGAGTTTAAAACCATTGCCTACAAACTTTGTTATATAATGTCTGGATTCTTATTAAATGTGGAGATGACATAACTGAAGACTCTCTTTCAAATAAAAATTAGAGAGATGCTTGTGTTAAATGGTTTCTCTCCCCAGAAATTTTAGTACATGTAGAACCCAGATGCATTTTAAAGTGGACAATGACAAATTAAGGGACAAAGGAAGCTTACCAAAGCCATGAGTCACACTTCCAGAGGAACTGCAGGGATGGATTGGAAGAACCCACTGCTAGCTGTGTGAATGGAACATGAGCAGAGCCAAAGGGGATCCAAACTGCACCATTGGTCACACAACCCAGCTATATAGGGTGTGTCTAAACTAAGGGGTTTTGTCGACAATAGTGGACTTTTGTTGACAAAACTATACCTGCGTCTACACTGCCGATGAGTTCTGTTGACATAACGTCGACAGAACTCAGCAGTTTTGTCGATGGCTGTAAATCTCACCCTACGAGGAATAACGCCTTTTGTCGACAGAGTTCTGTCGACAGAAGGTTTTATTGCATCAACACTGTCCTTTGCGTCTACACTGTCATGTCGACAAAGCAAGCTGCTTTGTCGACAGAACTGGATGTAGTCTAGACGCTCTTTGTCGACAGAAGCTTTGTCGACAGTATCTGTTGACAAAGCTTCTGTCGACAAAAGCCTGTAGCCTAGACGTACCCATAGTTTCAGGTACTCTGACTAGTTGTGTATATGCTACCTTTACGTCTGGCTGCAGAGCAGGCAGCTTTGCCACAGATTTGAGTGTCATGAATGTCCACTCTACTATGGGATCACTGTATAACCTCAGGCAAATCAGACATTTCCTATGACTGAGTTTCTCTTGTGGTAAAATAACAATAATGATAGTTAGCCACATTTGAACTTTGAAATCTATACATGGAAAGCATGATATGGGCGCTAAGTGGCTTTTGTCCACTGTGTAGCAACAAGAG
Organism: Pelodiscus sinensis; assembly: GCF_052426305.1. Taxonomy (NCBI): domain Eukaryota; kingdom Metazoa; phylum Chordata; order Testudines; family Trionychidae; genus Pelodiscus; species Pelodiscus sinensis. The sequence continues at coordinate 16,744,112 of NC_143063.1, read as the reverse complement.
ATCTTGCCACTAGTTTAGTTTTCCAAACAATTTGAGTCTGTGGATTCCACAATGCTTCAGTTCCTGAGAATAAAATCCCTGGTAGGAGTACTGCCAAAAGAAAGGTTTTATTAGAATGTTGCCAGCTCTTTATTGGGCCAACATTGCTCACAGACCTGGCCATCTGCAGGGTGAGGAAAGAACTTTGCAGCCATACTGTGTGCCTCCAAGTTCTGTAGAATAGCTCAATCTAACTGAGGGCAGGTTTATTGCCCTCTTTCTGGCAGACAGATAATAGTTCTGTTCTTTTTCTCATTCTCCCCAGAGATTTCCTTCCTGCCAGATGGCACGATCTTTCCAAAGATCACATGATGATTAGGGGGCTACCATTCTGCATGATCTCTAACACCATTGACTCTCAAATGGTTACTGACAGCCCAGTACCTTCCTTCAATACCTAAAAATATTCTCAGGGCCAGGATATGGGGGAGCAAGTGGTGGCAAGTGGCCCTTTGGGTTCCGCACTCCCCATGTTGAGCAGCCCCCTTTCCCCTCAGGACAGATTGTTCTGGTGGCAAACTATTGTATAGGCTCTCAGACACTTCAAGAATCAAGATTACAAGCTTAGAATCCAAAAAGAATGTCCAACACCAATAGACGGTGGATTTTTATATGACATCTGTAGTCAGATTTTCTGATCAAGGACTGACTTAGTTGCTTACCAACAGTGTCAAAGAAGATGAGATCTGTCAATCGATGGATCATCTATAAAAGCACATATGCTTTTACTAGCTGTTTCCTATTCTGACAAGTTTTAATGGCAACCCATGTGTAAGAATATCGCTCACAAGGAACAACCACGATTATTTGTCACTTCATAGGTGGGCTGTGATGACTAGGAGCTAATCAACTCAAGGTGACCTGGGATAATTTCTCACTGGCAACTGGAGAATAAAGAAAGAATGGACAAGCACATGTCAGTCTGCATAAAGCATGGGTACAATGACAGAATAGTTATGAGACAGGCATATTTGGAACCAAACATGGATCCATTGTATCTTGGGAAGGTAGAGAAGAACCATTCATCATTCACCCTGCAAGGCCTGGGGCAGAGCAAGGACACTTGCAAGGGGCATGCAGCACTTAGAGTCAACTGCCAGTTTAAGTGCCGTGTACCCCTTGCATGGCGGGAGGAGATTTTGTGCATTTCCCCCTGCTCCCAGGCCCTGCTTGGTCTGGGGGCGGGGAGAGCGCGTGAAGTCTCTCGCTCCTTACCCCCACCCTGCAAGGGGCATGTGGTGCTTAGCGTCAACCCTGGTGGTTGACCCTTAGAACTGTGTACTGCTGGCGGGAGAGGAGACTTCATATATCCCCCATCCCCAGGCCCTGATTGGCCTGAGGATAGGGCAGTGGCAGGGTGTATGCGGGCCAGATAAACCCATTTGGTCAGCTGGATCCCTTTTACCCACCCCTGCACTAGTGGCTTTCCCAAAGTGGGCCCATGGAACACTTTGAGAAACACTGCTCTAAGAGCTGGGATTGGGTGTCAATGTGTGTCAAATAATGATGTGTCAACATTTCAGCTCTATGGTAGTGGGAAAAAGATCAGAATAGAGATTCCTGAACTGGAATCTACCATGCCTACCTAGGAACAGAACACAAAGTCCAAATAAAAAATCTGGATACCAACCTCTCCTTTATTTTATTAGAATAACATACATGCAATATTTTGACATGTGATCATTCTATCTGCTCCAGCAGAGTAAGAAAACATACATTTCCTTAAACATTTGGTTTCACTCTTCTCTGACTCAAAACAAAACCTGGAGATCTGATTAGTTTTAAGATTAGGAGGGAAATACACAAGACCATTTACCCCCATTGTTGGGGAAGGGAGGTAGAGACAAAATTCATAAATACACACTGTGAAACAGAAAACACATCAGCTAGTTCAAACAGAATATGAATAAGAAGATAGTTTGATCTTTGGTCAATGTTAGTTGAGATTTTATAAATAAAAATATCAGTGATATAATACTTATTTGTACCAATAGAAACATTTTCTGCATATCTTTAGAAAGGGAAGATATTTTCTTCAGTAAATTGGTCAGAGTATTTACATTTATTAAAGCATAAACATGTGGATACTGAGATAACTAATTAAATTTAGTTAAGTTTATCTGCAACTCTCTTATGACCAACCTCTTGTATAGGGCTGAAATGTAAAGAGATCTTATTTTGTTGGTTAGATAATTTGAAGAGATTAATTAGTAAATAATATGTATTTAAAAACAAACATAACAAGATAAATACAACAAAATTATTACAGTTCTTGAAACATGTAACACTTCTTGATAGAAAAGGCTTAATTTCATAGAATAAGCATTAAAATAAGTATTAAAGAGAATTTTGCTACTATACATTTCTTGTGTTAACTGCATTCAAGAAATAAAACATTCTGAGATGCAAATTTAACTCTAAATAGATTTACATAAAGGATTAAGCCGGGCCACTGCTTCCAGTTAGAAGTACTTTACAATCTTAAACTGGGAGAGCTGTGCTCTTTAACCAAAATTTATTTTTGTTCTTCTGGAAGTTCAGTTTAATCCACCTTTCTTAATTCTCACCTTCTCCCTAAATCTTCTAGGCTTGTTATATGATAGCTGAGGATCATTATCCACCCAAGCTGAGGGGGTTTTTCCCTTCATTAATTTCTATAAGAAGATTACAGAGTGCTTGTTTGTTGTTGTTTAAGCAACTGATTTCCCTAAGCTCTTTGTTTTTCCAACTGGTTTACACTTTAATGCCCTTGATTGAATTTCAAACAAGGGATCAACTTGACCAACTGACTCTTTAGGGGGAAAAAAAATTAGAGAAGAACTTTACATGAACTACTTAAACCAGAAGACCATTAAAAAAAAAAGTATTCAATGCCATTTAGACAGTTTTCAAAGAGCTAATTAGCATATCATTCAGGATTTGTTTAATTTCTAAAGTCAAGGTGACTTTTCTTGAAGGTAGAATTCTGTGATTACAACAAATTAAGTAAAAAACAAAAAAGAATGCCTTTAACTATTTCATATTTAACAGGGTTTTTTATTATTATTACTGATGGAGTTTTACAATGTTCTTCCCTCCTAACATGTTCTCATTGCAGAGGTATCAGAATCTTTTATTTGTTTTAAATGGATGGGAGCACCAAAACACTAGGTATTTGGTGTTTAAAGTCTGAATCACATTCTTATTAATGTAGCTGATTTTAAAAAAATAGTAGGAAAAAGCCGTCACCATAAGTTGTGGCCTACCAAAACTTCTACGTAACAAGTACAGTGTTTAAGCACTGTGGTCCTCTTAAATACTTAGATACACAGAGAACATAGTAAGTGCTGTCAGGGTGGCCAATCACCTTCATGGATCCCTGGATAAAGTATGCGGATGGTGGCTCCATGCTCCTAGACAAGGCAGGGCCCTGGGCAGAAGGGGTAGAGCTGGGAGCAGCGTGCCCTCAACTGCTGGCAGGACTGTGACAGGCTTCCCCTCCCCAGCCCTCAGAGCCACCCGGAGCATATCGGACGATGCTCCAGTGATGATTTCAAGGGCTCAGAGCTCTGGCTACTGCTGCTGCCACAGTAGAAGCTCCAGCAGTCCCCTTTGAATCACCGGACCCTAGGACAGTTGCTCCCTTTGCCTCCTTACCGCTGCCTCCCTCCCCCACATCAGCAGGCCTGGCTGGTATAGATTCAGTCAGCTACATTAACTTCAGTTGCACTGCAGTGATTTTATCTGATCCATAAATATAGACTGCTAGACAAATTGCCTGAACTAACTCCACTGACTCCAATGGAATTACCTTAGGCATGACGTATGGTTTAATTCTCCCACCCTTGCTTATGTCAGGTAGCACTTTCCTTCAGCAGGATTCCCAAATCAGTGGGACTGTGTAACTTACTTCATGATAAGCGTGTCAGAATTGGACCCGTGTCATATAGCAGATTTGCCCATTACTAAGCACCATTTACACATGTACAAAATAAGTCAGTGTTTTACTATTGTAACATAGCAGGCCTTAACATTCTCTTTACAGGGTTGGTCTTGCTTTGAGCAGCAGGTTGGACTAGATGACCTCCTGAGGTCTCTTTCTACACTAATCTTCTATGGTTCTGTGATACACTAAATACCTACATATAAGATGTAAGGCTCAGGCAAATCAGATCTTTTCTATGTCTCTATATAAATAAACTAACACATATGTAATGATGCATTCTTGGCCTTGCGTTATAAGCATGAAGTAACTGAGGTGGTATATTTTGGCAAAATTTTCCTACTGTGTTTGCCACTGAGATTTTGATAACCTTATGAAATTATTTCTCAAAATCAAAATATATATTAACATTCAGCTCTTAAATTGACTAAGACAAAAATATTACAGTGAATATAAATGTGTACAAGGCAGAAAAGTGTTCTGATAAATATTTTTAAAAAATCAGAATATTTACCATCTGGAATAGAATGACAGTTGCCAAGTATGTGTTGTTCAATAATATGGATTGGATTACAAATATGTGAGTGGTCAGCTGGTCCTTCTCTTGTGTTAGCTTTTGTGATGAAATCACCCCCGCTCCCACACACAATTTCCTTGTTAGGTTAGTGAAACAGACACATGGAGGCCCCAGAAACTTGTTCCATTTTATTGAAATAAAGCTCTGAGTTATTTTCACAGACCATTGTGAAATCAGGAAACTCAAAGACAAACAAGTGTACAACTCAGTTAATGTAATTCAATTGATCAGACTGAAATTACAGGGGTGACCCTTAAAAACTTTCAAGTTGGCACAGATAACTACATAAAGTTAGCCCAGCATACCCTATGTATAGAAAGGTCAAAGAATACTGTATAAAGTCATGAACATTTATTTACTTGACGAAGGCAAAATTAGCAAGTCTTCAAGGGAAACTACAGCAGAGTACACCGAATACACACCTATAATTAGGAAAAACAAAAGATTCCTGTGAGTAATCCTAGACACTGATGCTGTGGGAAATTTGTAACTATAAAGCTCTAAATTGAACAACAAATGTAAGATATATAACTGTTGTTTTCAATAAGCATGCCGTAATCATAAAAGATATATAGAAAAAAATCAATATAAAACTAATAATTAAATACACCCTTAGGTATTAATGTATTAAATACACTCAATCAATGGAGCCATGTAGATTAGGCTGATTGTCAAAGGGAAATGAAGGCGCGATTTAAATAATCGTGGCTTCATTTAAATTTAAATGGCTGCTGCGCTGAGCCAACATACAGCTGATCAGCTGTTTGTCGGCTCAGCACGCTCGTCTGGGACGCTCCCGCGCCGACCTGAAAGCCCTTTATCGACCTCCCCGTGATCAGCTGTTTGTCGGCTCAGCGCGGCAGCCATTTAAATTTAAATGAAGCCGCAATTATTTAAATCGCCGCTTCATTTCCCTTTGCCGAACAAACAAATCTACATGGCTCCGTCGACGGAGCCATGTAGTTTAGACATACCCTTAATTTCACTGTTAAAATATTGTACAAGAACACTCAAGAAGTGATTAAATGTACAACCTAAGCAAGTATTACAGTTGTGATTTTTCTTTTATGTGACCTCTTGTAATTGCTACTTTACATTCAGCTGTGGTAAACCACAGCGAGACAGCTAAATACCTTGAAAACTTTTTAGAATGTGACCTTACATAATGTAATTGTTACTATGCCATATTAATAAGGAAAGCCTCAGTCTTTTAACCTTAGCCAGATAATATTAGCAGATTTAATTCTGTCATGCTTCTATTGATATTGGTTTAAACTAGTATCAGCTGCGGCTGTTATATTGCTTGGGAGATTTTTTTAAAGAATATCACAGTTTTGCTAACTTTTCTAAAGTCATTTAATTGACAGCTCATGATAGAACAATAATCCACAATACATAATACAGATAATAATTAGCAGAAACAAAAGGCACTTAGTCTTTCAAAAATTGTGATAGCATTGTTATTGATTTGACATTTATCCTGCCATAAGTGTCTTCTTCTTCAAGTGTTTTAATAATCTAATTTTAACATATTTTATTCTTCTTTGAGATCATTGGAGCCTGACACTTTGGTGCATCCTGCAATCTATAGTAATGCCATGATAATGTAATCAGGTTGACAGTGATACCATGTTTGATTTTATGAGGATAGGAGAAAAAGCATTACTTGACTATTTTGGCGTTAGAGGACAGATTTTCCGCAAGGTTCGAGTGCTAAAATGAATAATTAAAATAAATATTGTGGCTCATTTTGATTATATTCCAGTGGATTTTAAAAAGTGAATGAACCTAGCAAATATGTAAATGAGCAACTGGTAGATACAATGTATGGGACAGGTTACGAATCTCTTCCTTAATTTAGGGCACAGGGCTCCTATAAAAATTAACTTGATGATGATGTATATAGCCTGCTACCAAAGGAGTGTTGTCACTTAAAGTACCATCCGCATTTTAATATATCTTTTCCCAATCTCATCTTCTACTGTCAACACCATCAATTTCAGTAGTGCTCCTTCCCCTATCTCTTTCAACATCAAAATGCGGTCCTTCCAATATCATTATTATCAACCTGAGCAAACTAAATGTGAAAAGGTGCCACTAATAGGACAGCTTTTGACATCACATCTTGAACCAGAATAAGCAAACAGGCAAGTCAAATCTTCAGGGTCAAGCTTTGAAGTCAATTTTCTGACCCGGGAAATCATGTTCTGTGACAGTGATGACAAACGTTGAGCACATGCCTTGTATAAATATGTCTATGAATGTTGCATTACAAACATTCACAGTTTCACTGTGGCTGAATGTAAAAGGGAAAATGTGAAATTTATGCCTAAAATATCCATCATTTGATAGAACATTTTAAAAAAATATTCCAACTTTAAAATAGGCTTTCTAAAAAAAATAAGGAAAGAAAACAGAGGAGACTGAGTTTTTTCTTTCAAATAATAAGACAGCATATGTCCTTTTAATTTTCGATTGACCTTAGATGTGTAAAAATTCACATAACTATTTAATGGAAGGAACACAAACTTTTTTTTTATTTGGAGTCCTATGCTTAATGTATACTCTAGTGAGGCTTTCTAAACACAGCACTGAAAAGTCATTGTTTATTGATTTCAAAATCTAACAGACTAATTATATATTTGTAGATGACTTGACAGATTTGCAAAACTGCTATATGATTTTATAATGGAACATGCTCATGTTAATCTCCATCTATGGAGATAGCTAGAGGGGGCTGACCTTTATCTCATATTTAAAACACAAGCAATAACTGAAATTCATTTTCAATTTATTTTCCAATCATATAAAAGGAAGGGGGGAAAGATTACTTTATTGAATCTTTTTAGCTGGTAAAAGGTTGGAAACTAACAGTCTTGATGCTTTCCAAGGAGCTACAGGGATGGTCTATAGGGAACAGACTTAATCGAATAAACTAATCTTTGCTGTGGAGATTAACTAGATGGCTACAGCAGAGGAGTAACAGCAGAATGCAAAGTATCAGCAGCACCATCAGCTGCTTTAAATGTGCTGTAGGCACTGGGAGAGCCTCCCTGTGGGGTCCACCCTTCTGATCCTGCAAATTCGGTAAACTTCATGGAAATTTAATAATGCTGCTCCATTGTGTTTGCTTGTTGAGCAATCAGACCAGTGCTGGGATGCACATATGTGATAATTTACAAGTATTTTTTGGAAGCTATAGTAGCTACTGCTACTTAAGCCTGGAGCTTTTACAGTTAAAGAGGGTTTATACTGTGTACCTGCTAAAGGTAAATAGTGTCTGAAGGTAAGGACGTGGTTCATAGCGGATCCTAACTGTTGGTAAACTGCATTACTTGGCAAACAAATCTGTTCAAACTTTGCTCAATTCCCTAGGCCAGCACACACATGAAGTACTCATATTACAACAGGCTACAATCAACTGAGTTACATCTCCAATAAGTAACATGTTTCTGCATTTTTATGGTGGTTTGAATTGCAGCTCATTATTCTGGTTTTGGTTTTCCAGTCCTGGTATTTTAAAATTCAGGATGGATTTCCCTGGGTAATTATGGACTATGCATTTGTGAGAAAAAACTATGGATGTCACCCACTTCTCTGTCTGCACAAAGTACTTTTTCGTTAGGGCTTAAAGATAGACAAAGCACAATTACTTACCATGCACCTAAGGGTGTATCTACACTGCAGGGCTTAAATCGAAATAAGCTACACAAATTGAGCTATGTCAATTGCGTATCTTATTTTGAAATAGCTTACTGGTATTTCAAAATAGGGAGTGTCTACAAGGCACTTATTTCAAAATAGAGCACTCTTCCTCCAACTTCTCTTATTCCTCATACAATGAGGGTTACAGGAGTCAGAGTAGAGAAGTCCTCCAGTTTGACAGTATTTCAAAATAACTGCCTGCTGTGTAGATGTGGACTAAGTTATTTCAGAATAGTGTTGCAGTGTAGATGTATCCTTAGGAATGGTAGAGAAAAAAAGAAGCAAATAAAAAAGAGCAGGATCAATTCAAATTGCAAGGTATACAATTAACATATTTAATAACAATAAAAACAAACATTTCAAAAACAATTACTGATGCATTTGGAGAAGTCAGGAGAAATCCTTGCATATGGAACAATGGAAAGCAATCAAGAGTCGATGTTTTGGATGGACACACTCTGGAACAATGAGGTGGCTTGAAATGAGCTCAACGAAAACCATTTCTCCAGTCTGGACTTCAGGTTGGCTCTAATTAAGAAACCAAGCTGTTATTTTGGGAGGATGTGAGTCACTTCACAGAAGGGGAAGGAAGTGTATAAAAGGACTCTATGCAGCAAAAGGGAAGAATCCACTAGCAAAAGAAAAGACTGTGTGGGAGAGAAAGGGTAGCAGGAAGAACCTGGTCTCCTTGGAATATGCTGACAAATACCCAAAGGGATTTTGGAATGATGAGGACAATTAGCAAGAGTCTCTTGGGAAGATGATTTATTTTTCCATAGATGTATGATTGTGCTTCCTATATGAGAAGGGGGTGTGCATTAGACATGTCTGTGTTACTTGCTTTAACTCTCATGAAGTGCCTGATGGGTGAAACAGTAATCCAGAGGGTTTTCAGCTTTGGTGGAACCATGAGGAATGTGCAATTGGCTGCTGGGCAGGTTTAGGGGAGTTGGCAATGAATTCAGGGCCTAAGTAGCTGGAGTGTAGAATGCCATATATAGTACTGGATACAGGATTTGCACCCCAAGAATGTATCTTGTGCTCTACAGTCAAAGGAAGTACCTAAATCCAAATCTACTAAGCCAAATAATACATAGGATCCAGTGATCCTATGGGATCTAAACACAGCAGCATGCTAAGCACTGATGAGGAGGACCTCAACCAGAATTGTAAGAGCTATATAGATACTTGACCAACTGAGGTGATTAATGCACTAGCTGATTGTAATACTGTGGAGCTAGAAATCCCATTCACTGTACATCCACTCTTCGGGCTATTGTGCATAGGCAAAGCTACCTCAAGGGAATGATGAAATGCAATCATCTGAAGAGTCAGATGCCCATGGTGACTGGTGAAATCAGTCAAACAAAACACAAGAGAAACTCAGTATGGGCAGCTCTGTTTTAGCCAATGAACTGTGTCTAGAAAATGAGGGTCTACTTGCCTTGTTGGTAGCCCAGATGGGAATGGGATGCATTTTGTCCCAGGGACCTGAGTACTTTTCACATGCTTACCCCGCAAATGAAGGAATTACTTCCATTAGTTTAAGCCTGAAGAGACACAGTGAGAGGTCCTCCTTCTAGACACAGGGACCACTTGACCCAGTATCACCTACATCCTGTATTCCAAGTCACTCAAAAGAGTTAATGTAAGTCACACTACCCCCAGAATACACCACTTCTGATGTATTACTGATTCAACTAGCCAGGCATTTCTGTGGTCTCTGCTCCTCCCTGTGTCACAACAAAACACCAGAGAAAACAAGGGGGAACAATGAGGAAAGAGATTAAGTTAATCATCTTTGCAGAGATGGCAGGGACGAAGAGCAGACGGTGTAGAGGGTAAGGTGGTTTCTTCATACACCCTACTGCCACTGAAGCAGCCCCAGCCCGCCCCGCCGGCTGCCAGTGTTGAACTGGGAAATAAGAAGCCCTGAGAAGGGCTATGAGGAAAGGAAAGCCTGCCTAGAGAGGAAGCAAGTAAAAAGGTAAGTAAAACAGTGCTAAGTAAACTCCACTAAAATAAATCCCCACTGCGAAACTGGGCTGCTAGCCAGAAACAGAGCAGCTTCAGCAAGAAGCCTAGATCCCAGACATAAAAGGTGGGGGAAGCATCACCACAAAAGCAGGGAGATAAGAAAATAAAACCTAAATGGTCTGAGAGGCACAGAAACAGTGGAAGGAAAAATGTAGGCAAAGGTTTAGAAAGGAATGGAAGATATCTTCCAGTGGCAGTGGAACTAATTTTTTCCCCACAGTATCTCAAATAACCTATAATTTTTTCATTGAAACAGGATGGCCTAAATGGCTAGGGCATTTTGACTGGTTTTGTGTTGGCTTATCAATAAGGTCTACTGTCTTCATTAGAAGTTTAGATTGTGTTAGAAAGTTATCTGAAGGATTAATCATAACCAGCTGACACAAAGTTCAATGCAATAGTCCTTGTCTACATTGGCTGCAAGGTTGTGTTTTACATTAATATACCTCCTAGACGAGTTCTATAAATGATGAATACCAAATTAATTTTCTCTCCTATACCCTGGATGTTGATACTGATACCATACTGATACCATCAGGCCTAGCTCTGAATCAGAAAAATGCTGGTGAAACAGTGACAAAACCATGGGACATACATTTCATTGGGAAATGTGATCTGTTTTATACTGCAAACACAAGGATTCAAATTTCTGTTTTATGTGTTTGAACAAAGAATTGCAAAGCAACATAGTTGAGCAATTCCAAAAGAAGGATTTAGAGACTAGAAACAAACAATCAAAACTTGTGGAAGATGTGGAAAGAAACCCACCATTCCTGAGTAACATAGCTAGTGTAGCTGCTCACTGTTATTATTAGCATAATTCATTATTATAGTAGCATTGAGGTGCTTGATGTGAGAACAGAACTACACATTGGACTGAACAGTTTACAAATGCTCAGCAGGAGTGTGTCTCCACCGGAAAGTTATTTCGGAATAACGGTAGTTATTCCGAAATATCTATGCGAGAGTCTACATAGTAACTCCGTTATTTCAAAAAAAATGTGAAATAACTGATAGCTTATTCCGACTTCTGTAAACCTCATTCTACGAAGAATAACTCCTATTCCAAAATAGCTTTTTCAAAATAAGGCATATGTAGATGCTCCACTTCTGCTATTTCAAAATAGCCCCTCACCAGGACCATTCTAAATTATTCCTCGGGGCGCTCTAAATCGAGATAGCACCTCTACATTAGGGAAGCCTGCCTCAGACTAATTTTGAGGCTTCCCTGCATTGTAGACATGCTTTTTAGAAATAAGCTATTTCAGAATACCTTATTCTGAAATGACTGCACAGTGTAGACTTAGCCTAAGAGACAGTACCTGTTTCAGTAAATTATGATCTAAATAGACAAGAAAACCAAGGGGAGAAAGGAAATTATATTAATCTCCATTTTACAGATACTGAGGCACAGAGACATTAAAACTGACTTTCTGATCCTGAGTTCAGAGAACAGTGATAAAACCCATGAGAGGTAAAGATCCTTGGTGCTTTCTTTCCAATGACACAGGTCTCCCTGTGGTCCCTGCTTCTGCTTGCACCAAGTCATCCCACTGCTGGCTACTGCTGCATCAACTAGGTTTCCAAAAAGGCCATTCATTTTTGCCATTATATTTCTGCATCCATAGCCAGCAGTTTGAATACCTTAATAGCATGTTATTCTGCTGAGATAGATCTGCTACATCTCTCTTGTGTGCTCCATGCTAGATGGCTCTGACCTTAGCTGCTGTGAACTCTCCACACCCTGCCTCACTGCAAGAATCAAACTTTCCCAGTGGCTACACCCATGCAGTCACTGGGTCCTTGGGGATAAGAAGAATATCTGTGGAGTTGCAGCCTGAAGAGTTTGCAGCACCACTCAGTCTCTGAAGCCTCTCTTGGTCCTTACCCTTCTCTGCTTATAAGAGTCTGTGATTATGTATGCTGGACCAAAATTCCCACTCCAGCAGGGTTTCTGTTTATATATCAAAGTACTAACATGCCCCCACACACTCCTGCCATCACCACAGTATCTGAGCAGTGCCCACATATTTAAAACAGAAAGAACAGGAGTGACTGACAGAAACCCCAGCCCATTTGATAGCCACATTCACTTCTGCTTTCAGATGGTGTCACTGGGGGGCTTTCCAGCTGCTGCTACCAGTCGATTGGCTTGTCCGTGAAGGAGTGAGGGATTGCTCTGACTCCTTGGTGATTGGTCTATTATTCCCTGGGGAGGAAGCATGGACTAATCTGGAAAATTAGCAGGCTCTGGATCAGGCACTTAGAAGCCCTCACCCAGCTGTAGACTTGCCTGGGCCAAGAGTTGGCCTGAAAGGGGATTCTGAATCCCACACATCTCCTGCCAGGTTCAGGGACGTAGAATCCCCATGGAGGCAGGATCTGCACTTTCGTCATGGTGACAAGCACTGTGCTTATTCTGTGCAATTCCACACTGTGAGCTTGGATGGAAAAAAATGGATGTGGTTTTCCTTTAAGGGCCAAAAATCTCTAAGCCCATTTCCTCTCATTCAATACAAAAGTCATACTTGTTTCTGCAGCAGAACAGGGCACATCCTTCCAGTAGGCACACTGCCATCTCCCCCAAGCACACAAGTAACACAGAGTTATCCGGGAGTGCACAGCACAGCACACCCCTGCTGATATTGTTCTAATCACCCAGCAATGATCAAAGCTCCCTCTCCCCACCAGAACCGTGCTATTTTCATAACACAACAATGCCCTCTTATCCATATGGAACTTGAATAGTACACACAGTCACACAAAGCTCTCACTAAAGCTGCATAAAGTCTGACTTGGTCACTGACTTCAGAAAAATAAGAAATAGGAGTAGTTTTCTGACAAAGAATTTATACAGAAAGAACAATCAGATATATTCATGTTTCTTTGGTGTTACTTTGGTGGCTTCATGGAGAGGGCACCTTTACTAAGAGTCAGGAGATGTATGTTCTAATTCCAGCTCTGCCAGTTACTTCACCTTTTTGTTTTTCTTGTCTACTTTAGTTGTAAGATCTTTGGGTCAGGAACTGTTTCTTACTATATTTTGGTACAGCATCAGCACAATGGGAGCCTGATTAAGATGGGGACCTTTTGGTGCTACTCCGATATAAATAATGAGTATCTTAAAGCCCAGGCTGTCACATGGGCATGGCAGTTTGACAAAGGAATTCACCATCTGTTCAGTTTCCGTACAGCAAATAAAATCATTGCACACAAATTGGCTGTAGAATAGTGGTGTTGATTGGTTGAGTTGTCTCTGATATTGCAATGGACTCTGGTCATGGCCTAGATGCATGCCCTACTGTAGCTAAACACCACAAGGGTGTAATCTGTAATGCTAAAATGGCTGAAAACTAAAAATTGGATGGTAGTAGATCACTAATCCCAGTGATGATTGTGCTTGGTGGTATTCTGAACAAAGAGAATTTTCTTCCAAACTTGTAACTGTTTCTATCACTTCACACTGACACAACAATCTATGCTTCAGAGTGACAGTCTTGGAATCTTATTACATAGATAATAGTTATTCCCCTGACTTAGTTGAAATTATAAAAGGGAAAAAAACCCTGAACCTTTGTAAAATATACAAGCCTTCCAGTTATATTTTTTAATCCCAAATTCATTCTACAATTGAGAACTACATTCTGCCTATGAAATTGAGAAAAAAAAAGAGACTGCTAAGTCTAATGTGAACAATTATTTTACTCGTATTTTAGTATTGACAATAATTTCCAAATCTTTAGGGACTTATTTTTTAAAAAATCATTATACACAAGTGAGATGGGTGAAGTAAAATCCAGGCTCGGTTGAACTGGGTGTCAAACAATAGGCTCAGGATTTCACCATTGAAGTGCAATACATCATCACAAAAGGAGAAAAAGAAGCTAAAATATACAGCTAAATAGTAATCTTTGCTAATATAGACTCTACAGATAATAAAGAGGTGAATCACTTAAAAACCTTTCTTTTAATTCCCCTCTCATTGTATTGAGGGCAAAAATAGAATTACAACCATTCAGATGGAATTTTAATATATCTTTTGCTACCCAGTAGTTTGGTTTAGAAATTGCTCATTCTAAATAATACACTCAATAACAAAAAGTAATACAGTTGGGTAGAAGTGTATGGGTGATGTATGTAAATAGAACTGAATTTGTGGTAGTGAGTTTTACTACATATTTTTGTATTCACATTCATATCTGGAATTCAAATTGTATACTGAAATTCTTGATTTTATGTTTAGTTTTTTGATCTTCAAATTCTAAAAGGGGTTAGAAAGTTAAATGGCAAAAACTAAAGAGCAAATTCTGAATATGCACACAAGGGTTTTTCCTCTTCGCTATTTTAGCCCTTCAACAGGTTGAAGTGTATTTTACTGTCAATTTTATAGACATTCCAGTAGAAAATGGATCATTTAAATATGCAAGCTTTAGCTAATCCCCCAACACATAGCCTATGGACTTTGTAGGATTATCCCTTATTATAGTGCTGTTAGAACTGATACAAAATTTCAGTTTGAGATTAAGCAGTAGAATTTCTAAATATGCATCTTCCTGCATTTTCTGTTTCATCATGTTAAAATATTTAAGTGTCTCAAACAACATCTGGCATAGAATGCCACCATTTATAGTTTTGTACAGTAATAATGTATTCTTTAAACAATATGCATTAGCACTTAAAGTTAGTATTTTTTTCAATGTCATGCAGCATACTAGGCACAGAGGAAAACACTGCTACCTTAAAATATCTTTTCAGATTTGTTATACATCTTATTGTAAGTAACAAGAGTATTTTTGTCTCTTTTTCTATTAATCACTATAGTAGTGCTGTATTAAATGTTTGTGCCCCCCAATGCACTATAAGATTTCTATGATAATTCTACTTAGGGGTCCACTCCGTCGAGGGAACCAATTTCATTTGCATCCATTGGCAATGCTAAATCACTAAACCTAACAGATGGGAATCTAATTGCCGACCTGTTGTCTGGACACTGTTAACAAATGCAGAAGTAGCAATATACAGGGGGAGCTTGGTATTGAATTTGGGCTGGCAGCAGGGGAACTGCAGCTAATTAACAACATCTGAATTTCTTGTTTAATGAAGGATAATGCAAAACTAGAGGTAGTGAAATCAGTAAGGACTGGGAACTGGTCAGAAAAAGTCACAGAAACTAGATCTCTCAAGGAACTGAAGACTAATTTTTTTATAGTTTTGCTAAAATTTGGATGAGCAGCTCATATTTATATATCGTAAGAGTTCATTTCTGCAAAAGGGTTTATGCGAGACAATGGACTAGTATTTGAATATGAGACTGTGTAAGGATTATTCAGCTTGAAAGCTGCTAATGAAGTTTGCACCTGATCATACAGTGAAAGTTCCATTGTGAACATTATAACAAACAGTAATACTAATATCAGAATTTACTATACAGTGGGACTATTGCCTTTAAAACTACAGCTGGTCCTCGAGTTACAAACAGTCGATTCACGACTGTTCGCATTTATGACCAAACCTCCCATTAAGCGGTCGTAAAGGCGGTCCCCACGTTATGAACGCAACCCGCACTTACGAACAGTGCAGTCGCAATGTAACTCAATGGGGACTGACTTACGAACATTTCAAGTTACTACCAAGTGTTTGGTCCATAACCCATTCGTCACTTGTGGACCGGCTGTACTGCAGACCTAGGCCCAACCTTCAGTTTTGGTCTGAGCCTGAAAAGTGACAGGGTGTTGTATAATGTGTAGAATGCTTTGAAACTATCAAGCTACATATGCAATTTGGCATTTTGCCTGCTAAAAAAGTGTACCATGGCTTGCTTTAGAAGCTTGGATATGTGGAGCTGGAGGAGACCACAAGTGCAGACCCTTTATTGAAGCAAGTCTAATGCACACTGACCATCCAACCTGTTTGCACGATCTGTTCTTAAAAACAATCATAGCAATTGTACTTCCTCCTTTAGAAGATTATTCCAAAGGCTTGCATTTTAAAAAGCTTATTCCTACCCTTTTATTTAGAAAGATTTTTCCTATTATCTAACAGAAATGTCACTTTTTCCAGATAAAGCTCATTGCTTCCTATCTTACCTTAAGTGGACATCGAGAACAATTGATCCCAGTACTCTGTAACAACACTTAGCATATTTGAAGACTATAATTAGGTCCTCATGGAACTTCTCCCCTTTTCCTTTGCTCACCAAAAAAGAGCTCAATGAGAAACAAAGACTATTGTTGCAGTGGCACAAACTGTCCAACACACCCTTGCTCACTTTATACTGTTGATATTTTTTATATTGCCTCATTTGAATTCTTCTTCTGAGATTTGCAAGTATACATTTTCACAATGGACTTCACTGTCTTATTGATATAAACACCTGCCTTTCAGTGTATCTTTCTAAGTCAGAAGAACTAAGAACAAAACAAGGCTTAAATTTCATTGCCAAATTAGATTTCATGTGGTCTTTATTAAGAAGGACTTCTAGGGTGCGTCTACACAGCACCATAACTCAAAATAAGATACGCAATTTGAGCTCTGCAAATTGCGTATTTTATTTCTATGCTATTTTGAAATACTTTATTTCATCATTTGGTGCTCTCTACATAGCGCCAAATTTCGAAATAAAGCACTATTCTGAAATATCCCTTACGCCTCGTTGAATGAGGTTTACAGAGATGTCAGAATAGTGAGCCCCAAATAATGGGCTTGCTGTGAAGACACAGGAAAGCTATTTCAAGATACTCCAGTATCCCGAACTAGCATTGCAGTGTAGACATACCCTTAGAAATCTGGAAAACTGTTGTTAATTGCAATATGGAAAAAATGCCTTTAATCAAATGAATTTACTTTCACTCTTCAGTTAAATTTTGGTAGATAACCGGTAATGGAGTAATGGGTCCTAACAAAAGAACAATACAGAGCTGGCATATAACAGATTCAGCAAATCAGTAATATTTTGTTCCCTCATTGTGGAGGAGGAAAAGGATTGTTATTAGTAATCCCACAGAAACATCACAAGGACTGCAGTGACTGACTCCTATAGTATGCATGAAGGGCTTCATCCTGATTCCATAGAATTCAAAGGTAGTGGTAAGACAACTGAACTCAAATTAAGCCTTAATATGCAGGATTCTATATTCTGTGTTGTACTGTGAAAAATATAGCTGCAAGTCCGTACACTGTCTGGTATGAAATAGGTTTGGGGCAATAACCTTACTTCCTCCTTTCCCCTCTCCCTGAAGGTGATTTATTTTGGCTAAACAGACCTAAGAAAAAGAACACAAATAGTTAACTATTTGTACATTTCTTCTTTGGATGAAAAATAGTATGTTAAAATATATCAGTTGCTATTCAACTTCACCATATCTCTTAAATAACAACATTTCAACTATCTATGGATTCTACGTGATAGAAAAAGCTAAACACATTTCTAAAACAATATAAAACCAGCAATAAGTAAGTAATATGTTTCAGTGCACTAGAATATTAACTTTTCAGAAAATCCCATTATTTCCATGAATTAGTTTTATTCTTAAATTCCTTTTTGTTGATTAGCAAGGTTTTGCCAAGGACTATTCAGCCAATATATCATCAGAGAGGAGTCGGTCAACATAAAGAACTATATACCATGGTCCTGATCCAAAGCCCATTGAAGTCAATGGAAAGACTGATTGGATTAGACTATAGACCATCAAAATCTTCTGCTGCCATTTTATGGTAAACAACACACGACAAATTATTATATGGCCGCAAATTCTAAGAGTCTATGGATCAGTTCATAAAAGTAAATCATATTTCTCTAGACCACTGTAATGTATAATATGGTAGAAAAAAAGAGAAGAAGGGATCAAGTATTCAGCATTGTCTTGCTTTAATTTCCTTTTTCAATTAGATGCTTTGTATACAAATTTACCAAATATGTTTTATATGAATCTTCACTAAAAAACTAGAACACTACCAAGTTAAATTATTTAACACAAGACGTTTAAAATGTATCTTAATTAAATAGAGAGCGGTTAATGGTTTTGGAAGAATTCACACTGTAGGAAATATATTATGGGGGTGGAGATGTTAAACTAGATTACCAAAATAATCATTAACATTTACCGGAATACACATATACCAAAAATTGTTCCATTTAACTATTAGTATACCATTGTGAGAGCCAAAACTCTTTATTAGAATGGAGACATTTTTGTTTCTTTGTTCTTCTAGTTAAACTCCCTATCCTCAGCTGTGATTTTATACTCCCATTTTTATATTTCTTCAATTGCTTTTAAAAGTAATCCATTTTTATCATCCCTTTTTTGAACTAAGGCATGCTGCATGCATTTGAGTGATGAAGATGAGGAGGACTGGAGGTGTTTGGCTTTGTAATTTCATCCTTGAATTTTGTGATTACTAACAGGACAACTTTTTTAATTTGCTCTTTTGTCTCGATTCCCCTGGCTGACAATCTGCTCTGTGAGCTAGGCTTTTTAATCAATCACCTAGATAATCA
This sequence comes from Pelodiscus sinensis, assembly GCF_052426305.1. Classification (NCBI taxonomy): domain Eukaryota; kingdom Metazoa; phylum Chordata; order Testudines; family Trionychidae; genus Pelodiscus; species Pelodiscus sinensis. The sequence continues at coordinate 16,725,335 of NC_143063.1, read as the reverse complement.
AATGTCACTGGCTATCTGCTCCGTGTAATTACTTTTGCAATTAAAAATCAACCTCAAGTTGCCTCATCTAATTAGAGGGATGGGCAGATTTTCATCTAGATTGATTTTTTAATAAATATTGACTTAAAATGCCATAATCTCATCATATTCTTTCATTTTCTTTGTACCAAAAATCAAACAAATGGAAGAATTAACAAGCAGAAGGATTCATAGGACTTCAAAGGCTTTTGCTAGTTCAGACATACAAAATTGTGCTATACGGAAGCCTAGCTTATCTCAGCCTAATAATAACACTCAAAAGCTCATACCTTTTATTAGAAAAAAAGAACAAAGCGGCTCTCCCATTATATATTTCACATTCTAAAGTATTTCAAATTAAACTAAAAACTCTTAACAGTATAATTACTTGGCCTATCTGTCACCACATATTATTGTGTGGGTTTTAATGAATTACTCTATAAATGGTACAAAAACTGTTGACTTCAAATTAAAATAATAGCAATAATAATGTCAGCAATTCATTTTCCTCCAGCACAGTTTAGAAGTCCCTCTCACCCTCCACTTCTGTAGAGTATCTCTTTAAAGCAAGTTGTTTCTTTTTGTATTGGAAGGAAAGATATTGTAATAGCACATGCCATTAGTTTTCTGTTGTAAGAATAGATATGTAACAATATGAAAAATGAGGAGGATGATAGGTAATAACTAAAGAAAAGCAGAAACTGTGCCACAAGAAGAGCAGTGCAGTTGCATAAACAGTGTAGCTATTACATTTTTACATATAATCTCTAGAAATACACAGTTGCCTGGTAGTAGTTCTTAAGAATCGGGTTCCAGCTCTAATTCTGCCACAGACTCAACTGCTCTCAGACGCTGAGCACTATGCAATCACAACATGGAAGTGTTTAATAAGTGCAAATTTTAGCAAAAGTCCTGCACAACATGATAGGTTCCTAGGGGCCTGATATTCCCCAGAGCTCCCTGAAATGCTTGGTGATATTATCCCTGCTACACCCCTTAAGGAGCTACAGAGTGGATTGTGCAGATACCTGTGCTGTCTTTTGTGGACTGAGGCAATGGCCCTGCCTCCTTCCCATCATCCTTTGAGGCAGTCGGGACAATCCCTTTACTCAGGAAAGTGCTGGAGCTGACATTGTTGCTGGTCGCTTCATCCTTTCTTAGTCCTTACCCCCCCATGAACAAGGTCTGTCCACATGCTGGCTCTGTATTTCAACAGGCAGTTGGGTAAGAGAAATAGTTTTATGTGCCATGGCTCTATCTCCAACAGAGGAGAAAAATTTGTGACAATACAACTCCGTAGTACATAGGTATTGTATCTTTATTTATAGGGATTTCACTTAGTAATTCCCTGATTAGTAAGTCACATTTCCTGATAGTACAAATGTGCACCTTAATGACTGATAGCTACTGAGTGTTTATGCCATCTTAGGAAAACTAGTTCGTATTGTATTGAAGAAAATTAACGGGCTCAAGTCATGATGCCTTGTTAAAATTTAACGGTGACACAAGATACCTTAGTTAACTCTATTACAGTTACCACAAATATGTGCTCTTTCATCTCTTCTGAACCTCTTTTCTGGAACTCTGTGTTAAGTACTATAAATGGTACCACCGCTGGAAGCAATTCTAACTAAAGAGCACCTTGTATTATTTGCTAAAATAACTATTAATTTCACAATTGCTGCCATATGGTTGTATACCAGGAGTAAAACATGTTCAATAGGTGTAATCATATGATGTCCATTGCTGTAGTATTTAGGCATCGCTTTGGCAAAACTTAAATTAGAAGCACAATCTTCTTCTCAATCAGCAAGTGTAGAACTCTGCATCCTTTGCCCATCAAGGGTGAGATTTTCACTTTAAATCAGGAAAACAGAAGCCATCAGAAGCTAAACAGGGTCAGAATGGGGGAAATTACTATTCACTCCTTTTACACTGTACGTACATAAGTTCTAGATGATCTTTTAATCCCTTCTGGCATTTCACTCTGGATATGTCTACACTACCTCCTAGTTCGAACTAGGAGGGTAAAGTAGGCATATCGCACTTGCAAATGAAGCCCGGGATTTGAATTTCCCGGGCTTCATTTGCATAAACCGTGTGCCGCCATTTTTAAATCCCGGCTCGTTCGAACCCCGTGCCGCGCGGCTACACACAGCACAGACTAGGTAGTCTAATCTGAACTACCTAGTCCGTGCCGCGTGTAGCCACGTGGCACGGGGTTCGAACAAGCTGGGATTTAAAAATGGTGGCGCCCGGCTTATGCAAATGAAGCCCGGGAAATTCAAGTCCCGGGCTTCATTTGCAAGTGCAGTATGCCTACATTACCCTCCTAGTTCGAACTAGGAGGGTAGTGTAGACATACCCTCTGTGACTCAAAGTCATTGACTACAGAAGCATGGTTGCAGTTTCGTAAGTAGTACATTACCAAATAAAAGCACTATTTGTACCTAACAGTGCAGTACAGGGAACTGCGACTACACTTGCCATTGCAAATAAAAATACTGATAATTACAGCTGGGGATGGAGAAATTATGACTCTAAGGCTATGTCTACACTATGGGGTTTTTCCAGGATACCAGAGGTTTTCGGAAAAGCACTGCCGTGTACAGGGAACACGTCTGCTCTTCCACTTTTTTTTTTGTGGGAGAGCAGACACACTCTTTCGGAAGCCCTGTTTTCCTCCTCCCACGAGAAAGAAGGGCTCTGCTGATTAAGGAAGATTTTCCAAAATTTGGCTGTGTAGATGGGCCAAATTGCAGAAAAGCCTCTTCCAAAAAAAAAACTATTGGAAAAAGATACACAAGTTGCGCCCCGCAATTTTTTTACCTTTTTCCGATACATCAGTATAGTGTATATACAGCCTATCTCTGGTTCAGAATCAATTGTGAGAATAATACACCTATATGTGAAACCAGAAACATGCAATTGTGCTAGCAATGGTTTTGCAGCAGTATAGTGGCCAGGTGCCTTTTTTATTAGTAGTATTATTATTATACAGAGACTCTCCCTGACATTTAATTCCTTGGAGTTACATCATTTCTAAATGTTGTCAAAGAGGAAATCCCACTAATAAGTTGTCTCAATTTTCATCTCTACTTAAATAACAACCATGTCACATGATGTGAGCCACTTTCTGCATCATTCTTTTGCTGATGCTCCTGTCAAAAGCCCCCACCCATATCTCTTCTTCAGAAAAGGGCAAAAGGTAGGATTTTCAAAACCATTTTAGTGACTTAGGAGCCTATATCCCATTTTCAAAAGAGCTATAGGCATTTGGGATGCTGTATGACAATTCAGCAAAACACACCATGTTCCAGCAATAGTCAGAGCTGGGATTAACTTTCTTAGCCTCGTGCGATGGGGCTGAAAATAGCAGAATAGACATTTGGGCTCATAATGGAGCCTGGACTCTGAGTCCCTGTGTGAGTAGAAGGTCTCAGGGCCACACAAGCCTGAGTCAGTTGACAGGCTCTGAAACTCAATGCTACTCCTTTTGCAATGTAGAAAATACCTAAGCCCCATTGACATGTAAGTGCCTGAGTCACTTTTCATAAAAGGCTCCTAAATCACTTGGTTGTATTGGAAAATTTTATTCTTAGGCTTCTAAGTTCCAGATTTTTAAATGTATTAAATTGAAAACAGTGGAAGTTCGATCCCAAGTATTTCTAAAAATATGATTCCTAAGTGCCCAAAGTCAGTTTTGAAATAGGAACTTAGGATCTTACGTGACTTGGGGTGGATCCTCACAGCAGGGCTTAATGCAAAATAAGCTGCTCAAATTGAGCTACGTCAATTGCGTAGTTTATTTAGAAATAGCTTATTTTAAGTTTTGGTGCTGTCTACAAAGCACTTATTTCTAACTAGAGCACTCTTCCTCTGACTTCCCTTATTCCTCGTACAATGAGGGTTACAGGAGTTGGAGTAAGAAGTTCTCCAGCTTGACAGTATTTTAACATTATGTCAAAATAACTGCCACTGTGTAGATGCGGACTATGTTATTTCAAAATAAGGCTGGTTATTTCGAAATAATGTTGCTGTGTAGACATACCCTTAGAGTCTCTGAAAAATTTTTTAAAGCTTCAACCATCAGTAGAAGAAAACTCTGACAGCGGTGAAATGGATATAACAAACTTCTGAGGAGTGCCGTAAAGTTTAATTAATTAATTAAGTGCTCTTTTGATAAAAAATGCATAAAGTTGCAAAGCATCATTATTATCTGTGACACAATTTGTGCCTTGACAATTTATCAGGAGCACACCTTTAGTTTGTCACAATATTTAAAGAATTTGATTCCTCAGAAAACTGATTATAATGTGGATGTTATGTAAAATACTTACCATTCTTGTAGTCAGTGATAATATTATAATTTTTTTCTCTACAAGGCAGCCTTCTGATATAATACATTTATGGCAAAAGAAAAAAAAGGCAGATTAAGAATTGTTTTACATTCTGTGGTATAAGATTTCTAGTTATATTAGCATTTTGAGGAGGATTTATTTGGAGATTGAGGATTAATTCCCACAAAATCATTATACACATTTCAAAATGTCAACTACTTTGTTAGAGCTTATGATTTTATGATCTTATTTTGACAGGCAACTGTGTAAAACAACTTCTGTGTAGGAACCACACAGAAATAAAGAAAGGTGGGATAAATAAAGACAAAATGATCCTCACATGTTTCCTGATCAGCTGTCTTTTTATTCTGATTACTTGTAGGACAGAGCAGTAATAGACATTTTCCTTTGCACAAAATAATAAGAGCAGTACTTATCGCTTGTTGCCTATAGCTAGTGGCAAAAGGAAATTAGAAAAGTCCAATGAAGCTGAGTAGTAATTAATCATCATACAGTGGGGCCTGTCAAATCAGAGGGCTCTTTCCAGCTGATAATGCTGCCCAGCACAATTGAGACTGATAGAAATTAGAATTCTTTTTCCTCTGGCAAAAAACAAAAAGACTAGAGTTAGCACAAATGTGGCCAACTGTTCACTTTAATGACTGCCTGACCCATTTATAGTTGATGTTTGCATCAAGTTTAACTCACACCAAAATTGAAGAAACATCATACAAGCCTCAAGGCAAAGAAAAATCATAACTATATTGTTTTAAGTGTTATTTTTTAAAAATCCAAACATCTAAACCTGGATAGATGAGAAAAGTTTGCTGTTTTTCCCAGTGAAAAGGCAAAAAACATTTACCAGATCTGCAACAGAGAGTTTGCACTCCTTAAAATCAACAGAAATGCATAGATTATGTTACATGAGCACCAGTGAGCATGTTCTTTTTTTCCAGAGATTATAAAGGTGACCCGACAAAGTCAAGTGGATCTTAGAGCGCTGACTGGAATTAGAGGTTGTGGGTCTGATCTTGCTCCCATTGAAGCCAGTAGGAGTTTTGTCACTGACATTTATAGAAACAGTATCAGGCCTTCACTTCTTAAAGGGGCTCAGCTGACTCAGAACCCTATCAGCCATGAGATACACAGTATATCCCCAAAGTCTGCATCAGTTGATTGTACACAATTCAATCTACTCAGGAGAAGGTCATCTGGCTGGGCAGGGATCAAAGAATGTCTGCCCCCTGACAGGCAAGGAGAAGCAACTCAGGGAGAAAGAACTCATATAAATAATCATCTCTCTCCTCTCCAGGCAACTTCAGATCTTCTGTCTCCTGCAAAATCTCTGCAGGGTGTGGAAAGAGAAAAGAACACAGGGCCTTAGTACCTCTTTGGAAAAAACAAATCCAAATCCTCTCACCTGTCAGTGAGGTGAAAGGCCTGCACATCACTAATTCACCAGGAAGTTTGGGGAATCTCTGTACCATCAAGAGCGGGAGAGACGGTGTGAAAGAACTCATACCGTTCTTGTCCAGGACCTCCCAATGAATATGTGTGTTGGGGGTAGTTCTGATAGAGAAGCAAGTGCCTTCTTCTTCACCTTGCTGATCATAACTGTGGAAAGTGGAAATTTTAATCTTCTCTTAATCCACCTTCTCCTCTCCCACTTGACAGCCTGTCAATCACCATATTTCTGGTCATATTCAACAACTCTAACTTTTTTTACATAACTGACAATGTAATCCATGGAAAAACTAGTCTCAGCTCCCAAGGTAAAGAGAGTGGCAATGAGTATGCTTAGTACTTCCTCTAAACTCATTTGTAAGTCCCATATTGCCATATGGCTGATACACTGATAAATATTTTTAGGAAGTCATTAATATGGAAATTCATGTGTTTCAAAGAAGTCAAATATCATTCTCTCCCTCGTGCATGTATGTGCATGTGCACGCGCGCGCACACACACACACAGACACACACCGAGTTTCCAAGCAAAAGTGCTTTCTATGTGAGGTTTATAGGAGTTTACCAGAAAGCAGCATGGGAATGGAGTTTAATTAATGAATCAATGAAACACTGTAGGAAAGGGAAATGAGCTGGATGCATAACTAAAAGAAAGTATTCCTATACATTCATGAAATAGTAGAGTTGGTTGGAAATTTTTGAATATCCCTTTAAAAATGGAAGACATTTTTAGTGACATTTTGATATACTCTCTTTCTTCTTTAAATTTATTTCTTGCAATAATTCTATACCTTGTACAAATATAGTCTGGACAAGAAGTCCCTAACTTCCATATAATCAATAGTAGCTGAAGCTTTTTGGAACAATGGATGTCTGGGCTTGTGAACTGAAAAACACAGTTTATATTGTCTGAAAAATGTTAAATAAAATTGTCTTTAAAACCTGTGGATAGGCAAAGATCCTTCCATTTCTTATTATGAAATTATAAACTGAGTGAAATAATTTCTTTGACCAATTTCACATTTTTTCTGATCATGAAATTCTTTGATATGTCTTTTATTTTAACTTGCTCATGAATTTTTTCATCAGATGCAAGGGAAATATTCACCATTCGTTGTCCTGTGTCTGTTCTTGTACTGCAATCTAGGAATTTGACAATCAAATGTACAATTCCAAATTTGAGTTTGGTGGGGTTTTGCTTCTTATGCTAGTATAGTTAATGTACTTAAATGTTAATGGCTATGCTTTCCAAAGGAGGTAAAGGGAGTTGTTGTTTGATTCAGTGGAAGCTCAGCATCTAACTCCCATTGATGCTTTTCGAATTTATAGCCATTGTAAACATGGTCAAATTTAAATTTGTTTTTGAATTTGGATAACCATTCACAGAAATCTTTTCCCAGAAGCCTCTCAGGTCTAAATTAAACAGTTTAAAATGCTCTTCAGATTCAATGAGGCTGGTAAAAGTCAAATTTCAAACTATAATAAGTCAATTGTAGGAGAAAATAGCTAACACCACAAAAATTAAACAGAAAAAATAATTTAATTATATCAGAAGCAGAAAATTCACCAGACAGTGAGCCCACAGGATAACTGAAGAGCTAAAGGAAGTCAAGGCTATTGCAAACAACCTAAAACAATTCTTTCCATGAGTCTTCACTGCAGAGGATATGAGAAAGATCCCCACACCTCTGAGTCATTTTTAGGTGACAAATCTGAGGAACTTTTCCAAACTGAGATATCAATAAACGAAGTTTTGGAAAGACTAGATACATTAAACAATAAAAAGTCATCAAGACCAGATGATATTCACCCTAGAGTTCTGAAGGAACTCAAATATGAAACTGCAGAACTACTAGTAGTGATGTATACTACATTACCTAAACTGACACTTATACAAGATTACTGAACGATAGCTAATATAATGCCTCTTTTTAAAAAAGACTCTAGAGATGATTCTGGAAATTTCAGGGTGTAAAGCCTAATCTCAGGACCAGGGAAATTGCTTGAAACTATAGAAAAAACAGAATTATAAGAAACATAGATAAATGTGATATGCTGCAGAAGAATCAGCATGGCTTTTGTAAAAGGAAATCAAGCTTCAATAATCTATTAGAATTCTTTAAGGGGTCAGCTGACATGTGGACAAAGGTGATTCAATAGATATAGTGTACTTGGACTTTCAGAAAACCTTTCACCGGGTCTCTCACCAAAGGCTCTTCAACAAAGTAAACAGTCCTGGGATCTGAGCAAAGATCTTCTCATAGATCAATTACTAGTTTAAAAAATAGGAAATGAAGAGCAGGAATAAACGGTCAGTTTTCACAATGGACAAAGGTAAATTACAGGGACCTCCATATTTCTGTCCTGTTCAATATATTCATAAATGAGCTGGAAAAGGAGGTAAACAATGAGGTGGCAAAATCTGAAGACACTACTAAATTATTCAAGGTAGTTAAGTCCAAAGATGTTTGTGAAAAGTGCCAAAGGGATCTCACAACACTGGGTGACCGGGCAACAAAATAGCAAATGAAATCAATTTTGATAAGTGCAAAGTAATGCCCATTGGAAAATATACTCTTAACTCTATATAGAAAAATGGGGTATACATTAGCTGTTACCCCTCAAGAAATAGATCTAGGAATCATAAGGAATAGTTCTCTGAAAATATCGACTTAGTATGCAGAGCAAGTCACAAAAGCTAACAATGTTACAAAGCAGTAAGAAAGGGATAAATAAAAAACAGAAAACACCATAATGACGATGTAAGCAGGGGCTGAACTGCTGCTTGCTACCATCCAGCTAAAAGGAGGGGTGGGTGTGCCCACTACAATTGTTTAGCTCTGCAAGGTAATTAACTGTTAACTGTTGATAGGTAAATACAGCTCAGGAGAGAATACGAGGTGTGGCTATGTAAATCCCATTCAGCCAGGGCTGATGGAGGGTCAGTGTTGGAATGGAATGTGGAGAATTGTAAATAATTTGGGACTGTTGTGGGGGTCACTAATCATGCTACCCCTAAATGTGGGAACTGTAAACATGCCACCAGTGCTTGCAGGAGAGACACCACCATCATGGTAAGAGGTCTCGGAGGAACAAGCCTCCCCCCTTCCAGAGTTGAGTGAACTGAGCTGGGGGGAAGAGTTAAAGGGCTTGAGTCAGCCTGCTTCACACCTGCCCGGTGTGAGCTATAAGACTGGCCCAACCTGCCCCGTTTCCCCTTTGTTTTAAAGCAGACTCCCTGAGGAGTCTTTTCTTTTGCTAGTCCAGTGGAAGCTGGATTCCTTTGCCAGTCCAGCTGGTGGCTAAAGAGTTGAAATCACTGAGAGCTGAAATCACTGATTTGGCTGAGAACTAGACCCATTGCAGCCAGTGGAGTGGCAGCGACCAGCAGAGTGGCTGGTGGGAATCACTGACTGGTGGCGTAACATGGCCGGTAGGAGCCGCAGCAAGTGAGGAGAGGCGAGGAGCGATGACCAGTGGCATGCCACAGCGACCAGCGGCGTGGTGTGGAGCGGTGGCAGGCGAGGAGCAGTGACCAGCGGCGTGGCATGGAGTGGTGGCAGGCAAGGAGCGGCGACCAGTGGTGGCAGCAGGCGAGGAGTGGCGGCAGGCGACCAGCGGAGTGTCTGGTGGCTTGGGACAAGACAGCTGGTGGAGCATGGTGGAGTGTCGTAAGGTGCCCCCTATCTATCCCCCCACCCTCATTTCTATCCAGGTTGGGAGGTGAAACCCTGCAGGTGAACTTTGGGACTCTGGGTGGCACGGACCAGGGACAGAGGCTTTTGAGGTGTCGGACTCTTTGGACTTCAGGTGATTCTTGGCTGGGGGTGGGGGCTTAGCTCATGTCTGGGTTATGAACTCTGTTTGTGGTGTTTCCCTCAAGTTAATGCTGTATGACTTCTCTCTCTGTTTCATTAAATGTTTCTTTCCTACACTCAGACTCAGTGCTTGCGAGTGGGGAAGCATAGCCTCTCAGAGGCACCCACGGGTGTGTGAATTTCCCAGATTACTGGGTGGGGGCTCGAGCCGGTTCTGTGTGAGATGGACCCCAAAATATTGAACCCAGCCCTGGTTACTGCCAGGCAGAAGGGTTACACCAATATATAAATACTGTGAGCAGTTTTGGTTTCCCCATCTCAAAAATACCTATTAGAATTGGAAATAGTATAGAGAAGAGCAAAAATGATTAGATGTATGGAACAGCTTCCATATGAGGATAGATTAAAAAGACTGCCACTTTTTGGGTGGGAAGACTGAAAACTACAGGGAAATATGATAGAGATCTCTTAAAATGATAAATGGTGTGCAAAAAGTGGATAGGAAAGTGTTATTTACCCCATGAATGACTGCTCACCTGATGGAATGAACAGGTAGTCAACTTGTGGAATTTGTTGCCATTGGATGTTGAAGAATGGTTTCAAAAAAGAATTACATAAGTTAATGCTGAATCGGTCCATCAATGGCGATTAGCCAAGACGATCAGGATGCAAACCATGCATGTCCCTAAACCCCAAACTGCCAGAAGTTGATGACAGGAAATGAATCACTCCAAATTGTCTTGTTCCATTCATTCCCTCTTAAGCTTCTAGCACTAGCCATGGTCAGAGGCAGTATATTGAACAAGATGGACCATTGATCTGTCTCAGTAGGTCTCTTATGTTCGTATTGGTACCATACGTGTTTCTGGAGGCACAAAAGGAAATTAGGCACACAACTTCTATTGAAAGTAAAGTCATAAACTATGGTAACTATCATGTTACATGGGCTGACTGAATATGTGCAGGTGGTTAACTCAAAAAGCCTTTAATAATGGAAAACTAAATACATTATATTGAATAAAACCTGTGCTTCTCATGTTAGAATGTGTATAATGAACATATGTCTTTGCAGCAAAAAACACAGGCATGTCCTAAAAACTAATTTGCATTGAATAAAATTCTATGATGTAACATCTTAATACAGACTCAAATATATTCATGAACACTCATTTTAAAACCCAGCAAGTCAACATTATTAAATAAAAACAAATGTGGTAGACTATATGACAAGAATAATCAACTTAGGGAAAATACAATACACAATTACATTTGGGCATGCTGCCACAAAAATAAAATTGTGATAAAGTGACAAAAAACATCAGCCTTTGTGAGAGAACTTCATGCAGTAAATCTGTAAATTACATTGCAATAAAAAATGGTCAAATGATTCTTGTGATAACAGTTATAAAAAATAAAGAATGGAAATATTTATTAAGGTTAACTTTTGAGTAATACCCCTATATTTCTTCCTTTTCCTTATGGATGTAAGTGTTTCGATGTGGTTTTCCATGCATCCACACTTTTGGAACCTCTAGTCTATTGTTGTTACAAACACAATGGCTCTATAAATCTAAACCTGCTCTCTCAACACTGTGAAAGCTGAGGAGAACACTCAGATAACAAAAGTAATATGGAAAAAACACATCTTTTTTCCTTGCATATTAAATATAGCATATGGAGATTCATTAAAAGATTTGCATGCTTCTGTACCTTCCCCCTCCTAACATTAGAGTATGTGCTATTTACATATGTCATTGGAGAAAAAAACAGAGGAATGTACCAAATGCTAATTTGCATTGAATAAAACCTTTTATGATGTAACACTGTCTAACCTTTTGTTATGATTAAACATCAGCAGAATGTTTGACATGACATGAAATGAGTTAGATTGAATCATAACTAATCTCAGCCAGGTATGATCAATGATGACTACTTTGATCAGTATAAACAAAATAAATATCAGCCAACTGACATATTGCCACAATAAAACTGTTAGCCTTTGTACACTAAAAATGAAACTGCAATATAAACACAGGACACCTTTGTGCAGGTAGGCTCAACAAATGCAAATTCAATAATGGCAGTGCTGTATTTCTTCCTCGTGGCGGAGTTTTAGTACTCCCCCCACCAACGTATAAATGGACTTTGTGAAACGAACTACACATTGGTGCCAGTAGACATCTGTGGGTGTGAGAATAAAGGGGGTCTCAGCGCTGGACTTGGCCTACAGGGAGCTGAAGGCAGGATCCAGGCATAAGAGCCTGCCTTCATAATTCTCCACAGAAACCCAGCTTGGAAGCACAATGACCCTCAGCTGCATGGGGGGGCCCCTGTGTAACAGGAAAGAGAGCAATACAAGGATTGCCTCAGGAGTAGCGCTTTCTCATAAATTAAGCCACAAAGTTCCCTAATTTGGGGCCTTACCATAAGTTAGGCCATCCAGTTACCCAATCTGCTGCCAGTAAAATAAGGCTTCAAAATGCACTATATAAGGAATCAATAGGTATGGTCCAGAAAAAGGTAGCCTCTCCATATTAGGAAGCAAAGAGGTCAGGTCCGAGAAGGGGCAATCTTCACCTTATTAGGAAACAAAAGGATGATTTGGAAGAACGGGATAGGGTGAATACCAAGAGAAGGGTAGGGATAAAAGATGCTGTAACCATAACTCAAGGCTCACTTTGTTAGTCACGAGGCAGAGGGGAACGAGCGGTCTGGATGCTATAACTGAATAAATCACCTCTTACCACTCTACCCGGCTTCGTCCATCATTCGGCCCTGCAACACCATCCACAGCTTGGGAGCAGAATGTGGAGCAGTTTAATAGTAATGTCATAGCCACCTCTTACAGCAGAGGATTGTGGCCATTGGCATCAGAGACCTATTGCCATGCATGCATAAAACTGTCAAACAATTTGTGGACAGTATTTCTTTCTCAGTATTGTTTTGTATTTAATAAACAATGGCAATGTTAATCAAATAATTTAACATATTTTTCTGGTATTTGACCAGTGATAACCCGACTTCTCCCTTATATGATCCCTATATGACAGCCTATGCACTGAGCTTTTTATGTGCCATTGGGTCAAATGCTATGCATGGTGTTATGCTGGAGGCCAGATTAGATTAACTTAATAGTATCTTCTGGTCTTAAAATACATGTGAGTAGCAAAATCCGGTTGCACTTTCAGTCTTTGCCCACACCCTGGCTCTTCATTGACCGACCCTAATTGAATTTAAACCCGAGATGAAACTTTACTGAGCTCAGGAGTGTGGAATAGGGATGTTAGATTTAGTGTTTTTTAGTAATTGTGTAGCCACAACAATTTTGAACAATTACACAGCACTAAAATGGGGGGAAGGGCAGGTGTCTCTTCGGGGACCCAGTGCAGTGGGGAGCCGGCTTTTATGCTGGCTCCCCACTGAGCACTGGCTCCCGCCTGCCCCCTGTACTGCTTCCTTTGTGGCAGGCAGTGGGAGGTGGGAGGTAGGCAGCTCAGTGGGAGCCGGTTCCCCACAGACACCACCTTCCGCCTCCCCCTCTCCCTTCGCCTCCCTCCTCCCCTTGCTGCCTCTGGCACAGAGGCAGCAAGGGGTGCGTGTGTTGCATATAGTTGTTTGGATTAACTGATAAACCCAGGCTTATCAGTTAATCATTTAAATGTCTATATGCTAACATCCCTAGTTTGGAACCTTTCTCCTCCCCCCAGGTGTAGCAAGTTACCCTGGAATAAGAAAATGGGCATTTATGAACATAAACAAAAGCTGCAGTAACAAGAGCTGTTGTTTCTCCAGAGAGAACAATCCCTAGGAGAAAAGATGCAAAAGGTGTCAAGAAGAGTGAAGATGACAAAACAAGAGAAAAGGCCAAGGTAAAGTGATATAGTACCAATGTCTGGAAAATCAATCTAAAATTATTTGAGCTTTACTTACTAATGTTTTTATGTGAATCATGATCTCTCAGATGATGGCAAAATGGCATAACTCCCATTGACTTTACTGGTACAGAATCGGGGCTGTGAGGTGAAATTCATTGCTGTGCAAAAGCCTCACACAAAATCTATCCATCATTGAAGTATTTATCGATAAATGGAGCTTGACTCTCTGCACAAAGGTAAACTTCCCCTTCTTTGAACATAGAGCTGGCAAATGTGTCTTTAAATACAAATCTAGATCAGATTAACTAGAGTAGGTTTTATTATTTATACCATCTGGAAAATAATCAAAAATAGATCATCATGTTAAAAATACATAGTGGAACATAAGATGCAGAAAAAAAGTCCTCCTTTAAAAAGAGGAGAGAGGCAGACCTCTGCTATTACTTATTAAATGCACAGATGTTGAAGAAAGCAGAAAGACACAATGACATCACAGAAGAAAACAACAGTATTTTTAGAAAAGATATAGTTGCAACTGATGGGCAGGATCCCCTGGGATGCTAACATAAAGGGCAAACGAGTCCAGGGGAGCTGGCAGTATTTTAAAGAAGCCTTATTGACAGTACAGGAAGAAACCATCCCGATGCGCAGTAAAAAAAGCAAATATGGTAGGTGACCAGCTTGGTTTAGCAGGGAAAACCTTGGTGAGCTTAAACACAAAAAGGAAGCTTATAAGAAGTGGAAACTTGGACAGGTGACTAGGGAGGAGTATAAATATATTGCTCAAGAATGCAGGGGAGTGATCAGGAAGGCAAAAGCACAATTGGAATTGCAGCTAGCAAGGGATGTGAATGGTAACAAGAAAGATTTCTACAGGCATGTTAGCAATAAGAGGGTGATCAGAGAGGGTGTAGGGCCATTAGTAGATGAGGGAGGTAACCTAGTGACAGATGATGTGGGAAAAGCTGAAGTACTCAATGTTTTCTTTGCCTCTGTCTTCACAGACAAGGTCAGCTCCCAGACTACTGCACTAGGCAACTCAGTCTGGGAAAGAGGTGGGCAACCCTTGGTGGAGAAAGAACAGGTTAAGAACTATTTAGAAAAGCTAAACATACACAAATCCATGGGTCCGGATTTAATGCATCTGAGGGTACTGAGGGAGTTGACAAAGTCATTGCAGAGCCTTTGGCCATTACGTTTGAAAACTTGTGGAGATAGGGAGAGGACCCGGATGACTGGAAAAAGGCAAATGTTGTGTCCATCTTTAAAAAAAGGAAGAAGGACAATCCAAGGAACTACAGACAAGTCAGCCTTACCTCAGTCCCCAGAAAAATCATGAAGGGGATCCTTAAGGAATGCATATTGAAACACTTGGAAGAGGGAAAGTGATCAGATATAGTCAACATGTATTTACCAAGGGAAAGTCATGTCTGACCAATCTGATTAGCTTCTATGATGAGATAAATGGCTGTGTGCACATGGGGAAGTCAGTGGATGTGAGATACTGGACTTTAGCAAAGCTTTTGATATGGTCTCCCACAATATTCTTGCCATCTAGTTAAGGAAGTATGGATTGGATAAACGGACTGTAAGGTGGATAGAAAGCTGGCTGGGTTGCTGGGCCCAATGGGTAATGATCAATGGTTTGGCGTCTGGTTGGTGGTCAGTTTCAAGTGGAGTGCCCCAAGAATTGGTCCTAGGGCTGGTTTTGTTCAACGTCTTTATTAATGACCTGGATGAAGGGATGGATTGCACCCTCTGCAAGTTTGCAGATGACAGTAAGCTAGGGGGAGAGGTGGATTCGTTAGAGGGGAGAGAGGGTCCAGAGTCACCTAGACAAATTGGAGGACTGGGCCAAAAGAAATCTGATTAAGTTCAACAAGGACAAGTGCAGAGTTCTGCACTTGGGATGGAAGAATCCCAAGCACTGTTACAGGCTTGGGACAGACTGACTGACTGTCTAAGTAGCAGTTCAGCAGAAAAGGACCTGGGGATAACAGTAGATGAGAAGCTAGATATGAGTCAAGAGTGTGCCCTTGTAGCAAAGAAGCTAATGGCATACTGGGGTGCATTAGGAGGAGCATTTCCAGCAGAGCTAGAGAAGGTACTATTCCCCTTTATTCGGCATTGGTGAGGCCACATCTGGAGTATTGTGTCCAGTTCTGGGCCCCCCCACTATAAAAAGGATGTGGAAACATTGGAGTGGGTCCAGCAGAGGGCAACCAAAATTATTAGGGGTCTGGAGCACATGACCAATGAGGAAAGCCTGAGGGATTTGGGCTTATTTAGTCTGCAGAAGAGATGAGTGAGGGGGGATTTGATAGCAGCCTTCAACTTCCTGAAGGGAGGTTCTAAAGAGGATGGAGAGAGGCTGGTCTCAGTAGTGACGGATGGCACAACAAGGAGCAGTGGTCTCGAGTTACAGTGGGGGAAATCTAGGTTGGATATTAAGAAAAAGTAATTCACTAGGAGGGTGGAGAAGCACTGGAATGGGTTATCTAAGGAGGTGGTGGACTCTTCACCCCTAGAGGTTTTTAAGTCTCAGCTTGACAAAGCCCTGGCTGGGATGGTTTAGTTGGGATTGGTCCTGCTTTGGGCAGGGGGCTGGATTCGATGACATCCTGAGGTCTCTTCCAACCCTAGGATTCTATGATTCTAAGTCTCAGGAAAAGTTATCGTATTCAAACAGCCTGAGAATTTAAATCAAGGAGCAAGAAATGATTTATCTCACCAGAAGATAAAATCAGATATAAAACATAAAGTAAACTCCAAACCCCCATCATTTTCTTCATCCCTTTTGCTCCTGCTGAGGCCATGTCAACACTTTACTGAGCTCCAGGGTGTGGAACTCTCCTCGCCTGCTTCCCACCCTGAAGTGCAGCTGGTTACAGTACTGTAAAATGCTAACAGACTACATGTTTCAGTGGCCATACTTAATGTTTTAAGTGTAGACTTAGCCTGAGCTATAAGAAATCCAGGAAATCATTAAGGTTCTGTGTTAGCAAAGCACTTACACACATGCTTAAGTAAGCCCCATTAACTCAAATGAGTGTCCTCACATGTTTAAAATGAAGCATTTGTTTCAGTACTTTGCTGAAACAAGGCCTAATAGTAAAGTAGCATCAGTATTTGTGTATCATGAAAGCATGCAGATATTGAACACAGAGGCAATCAAAATCACTTGCTCCTAATGAAACCTATGATACAATTAAACATCAGAATTTTTCTGGGGGGGGGGGGGATACAAAAAGAGCTCTCTCCTCCCATCCCCCCCAAAGCTGCCTGACATCTGGGAAAATGCTACTTTTCCCTTTATTTTCCCCACCCACTCTCCTTTCTCAAACTGCAAAAGTGGAATGCTACAGAACCATACAAAGAAGCTTCCAAGGGATAAACAGGAAGGCAGAAGGATGGCAAAGTGCTAACACTGGCTTCTTCCTTAATGTGGATATGTACCTGCAGGCTTCCTTCTCCCCTCGTGGACATTAAAGGGCTATGTTTAAACTACAAAGATTTTTCAAAGGGGGATATGCAAATTCTGCAGGAATTTACCTATCTTCGTCCGATCGCATTTTCGAAAAAGGCTCTTTCGGAAATGAAAGTAGTCTGGATGCAGTTTTTTCCGGAAAAAAACCCTTTTTCGAAAAAATTGCTCATCCTAAAAAGAGAAGGTTTACACGGTTTTTCGAAAAAGGAGTTTTTTCCAAAAAACCCTGCATCCAGTCTACTTTCATTTTCGAAAGAGCCTCTTTTGAAAATGCTATTGGAAGAAGATATGCAGAATTTGCATATCCTCTTTCGAAAAAATCTTTGTAGTTTAGACGGTAACTGAGGAGTTGAGGCACTCATCTGATGCACTCTCCTTCCATAATAAAAGGTACACTCAGATTTTGTTTTGCTTTGAGTGATGTGGCCGACGTGCAAAGTTGTAACCAAGAAAATGAATGGAAGCCATTCTCACGAACCTATGTTTGCCCACAACCTGTCAGGCCAACAGCTTGAGTTCCATGTGTGTCAGAAAATAAGGTCTCTCCTCACAGCTAACTCTTTTTCTTCTCTTTTTCAACTGATCATACAATGCTATGCATATAGCATTTAGCAGGTTTATATATCTAGACAAAGACAGAACTAAAATAAAACATGAAAATTTCCTTTAGGAATCTATTTGATGGTGAAGTTTGCAGCATCTGAAAGGATACATTTACACTGATTGGGTCTATGTGAACACTGCCTTTTCTTGAGCACACTGTTAGCCAGGTCCCATGAATACAACATTCATTTACATATAGATTGAACCATTATAGAAAGCAATTTTACACATTTTGTCTTAATATTTTTCTCATTAATATAGCACATAGGTTAAGTTTCTTCAGTGGGAAAAGATGTCAGTGACACAATTTCTAGAGTTTAAGTTTGCTTGTGAACAGAGGTGTTTAATAAGAGAATAACAAATACCTTAAAAAGTGTGAAGGACTGGGCCCATGACGGAACCCACACATCTGACTGAAAATTCATATTAACTTCTGGAGTATTTTTTTTTAAATAGTATGTGCTCTTCAGCACCATTCTTGTTAAACACTGAATCATGCAGGTTATTGAGAGGTACATTTAAATATGCTTGGGGAAAATAAAACAAAGAAAAGGGCCTGTAAGACAAAACTGCTCTTACACGACTCAATTCTGTAAAAAGTAAGCACCACAGTCCTGATACAGCAAAGCACTTACGCACATGCTTAACTTTAAGTACCTGAGTAATGCTATGACTATGCATGTGCTTAAGTGATTTGCCAGATTGGGGCACAGTACTGAGCAACTTGCAGAATGAAGTCTGTGCTCCTGATATATAAATTTTCTTTGTGCCTTATTTGGACAGTGAGTATAGGATTCAAATTAGTGGGAGGATTAAGGGGAGAAAAAAAAGCTCTCATGATAGCAGGGCCAGGCTAAGCAAACATTTCATGTACACACCAGAGAAAAGATGAAAGGAAAGCAGCTGCCCCTTGCATGGTCAGAAATTCTTATCTTCTGACCAAACCTTTGTTGGTTTGTGAAAGCACAAGTGGTCTGGATTGGCGAAAAGTTCAAAGCAATTTTTTAATAGATAATGCAATCAAAAGTCAGTCTATCTGTTGAAATATTTAGAAGAACAAGATATCACTTTGACCTCCTTACACCTGCGACCTTTATGAAATACTTTAAGAAGTGCTTTATGCTTGTTTATGTTCTTTATCTTTAATGGGCTTCTGCGTTTTCCAAAGATTAACATTTGTGAAGTCCTTTGAGTAAAGAATACATTCTATAACTTTTAGTCAGCATTCCCATATCATCTGCAAAGGAGGAGGCACATACACAGGTATGCTGTCAAAACAAAAATCCATACAAAAGCCACAAGGCTGTACAGGAAATCACAACTCCTGTCTGCAGTTTTACCTGTGACTTTCACAGAGCAAAAGCATTAGGCAATGAATGAGCCCAAATGACTTACCAGATGTAAATTGTCCGACACAAGTAAAGACAGATTTTGATGAAGGAAAATTTCAGTTTGTTGTTGATGGGTTTTGTGCTGTTTTAAACAAACTGTCTCTTGATAGGTAAATGTTCTTTTCAAATATAAGTAATATAACACAAACAAAAATGAAATTGAAATTTCTTATTAAAGAAATACCTGTGGAAATGTCAACATTTTAAGGGAGGTCCATGATTCTGAGATCCATCTATGGTGGTCTGCCATGTTCCTGTGAAAAATAGGAGATGAGCTGAATTTCTGTAAAGTGGATTTTCTTTATGGTCCTAGACTCGTGTGATTATGGCACCAGAATGGGCCCTAGTCAATATAAGCTTCGTTTCTGCATCTGCCATCTATTTTCTGTGTGCCTGGGCCTGATGTAACCATCTGTAAAATGGGTCTAATAAGGCTTTCTCTATTATGACATGGTTTAAGTGGATGAAGAGTACAAAATATTAGTCTTATGTTCTAAAAATATGCCCAACTCTCTTATTAATTGCCTGTTGTTATTAATTGTGTAGTCTGTTTCCCTGGTTTCCAAATCATTTCTAAATGAGTTGATTCTATGATATGCTACTTTCCATCTTAAATCTCAGTCTGTGGTTCTTAATTCCAATTAATCGCTCCAGAGAAGTGTTTATTGGCACCAGCCCATTGCATTCATTCCCTCTTACCTGCATCATCTGTTTGAAGGACTAGATGTCATTTTGGTTGCCCTTCTGCTACCCTTGAAATTTCCTTGTCATTTTAAAAAAGTAAGCCAGTGACAGCACTTCAGCACATAGACCAAAATTCCCCTCGGCACAAACAAGCACAAATCCCTCTGAGCCCATTTACATATGGATGGAATTTAAACTCTACCCCAAATGCAACTCCCACTGATGTTAAAAAGAGCTACTGTACTTGCAAGCATGGAGAAGAGAGCAGGTGCATTTCAGCTAGAATCACCTGGCCATGGTGTGCATTTCCTTGTTTGCCATTTGGCCTGTCCTTGGTTGGTACTCCAGGGTTGAGACTTACTTTGACACATGACTCTAATAGGCCTTGCAGCAGTTGGAGGGTAGCTGGGATGTAGGCCTGCCCATTCCAACCACACCTCTTCCTGACCTCAGCACGCTCCTCTCCTGTAGATACTGTCACCAGAGGAAGATTAACTGCAATTGAGGTTCCTTGCACTGATGGTATTCCCCTGGGAGCAGGGAACTGCAGTTTGCTCTTTTGATGGTTCCTTCATGCCAGCTAGATTGGCAAAAAGGAACAGGACAGGGATGACTTTTCCCATCAGCTCTGAGCAAGTAAGTAGGAGAAAAAAAAAATCCTTTGAGGGATTTTTTTGTATGCCAATTATTATTTTGTGAATGTTAACCTTATGCTCAGTGCTAGGCAATGTTGCTGAAATTTTATTCATACATAATCTTGGGAATTGTCTACAGTGTTATAAGGTCTAACGTGGGACTTGATTATTCAGCTGTCACCAATGTCACACGAACACGTGCTACTCAGCATAAGGGCTGAAGTGTCAGACCCCTAGTGAGTCATTTTACACATTTTTCCTCTTTCCCAAAGGCAGATTAAGCCGTACAACTATATATAGATTTATTAAACACTGAGGACCAAACTCTTTCCCAAGGTTAGCATCCTATAACCCCAATAGATCACTTACTGGGTTTGCACAGTGCAGAAGTCAGGACAGAACTTATCTGAAAACAAAAAGATTGACAATTACACAACAGTCCCTTAAAGACATTTTTTTAATTGCAACATTTACCTTTTTGGATTCAAGAGGTGGAGCTTGTAGCAGCAGTTTAACCAAAGCAGCTGTATTTCCTGTGGTGACATTGTATTTCCCATGGTGTATTTCCCATCAAACTGAAAGCACAGAAAAGGGGAGTGGGGTGTAAGTAGAAGATGGAGTTCGTGGTTCAACTTGGGTCACAGGGAAAAGTTAGCAAGTGACAGATTTATAGATTTAATGAAAAGGAGACTATGAAACAATAACAAAAATATGGCAAATTAGACAGGTACATAGCGGCTTTTCTTTTTTTTCTTTAGGTTTAATAGAACACTTGGACTAACATGATTCTTTTGTTAGAACAGGTAATATTTCTGAAAAACAGCATTACAAAAGGTTAAACATAGAACAGATGTAAGTTATAAAATACAAGCTGATCAAAGCTCAGATTTTGAGACAGATATGTTAGCAAATGATGATAAATCAGCCCCAGTAGAATTGTAAGAAGCAGACAAATGTAACTATGCAAGAGTGAAAGTCAAGAGTTGAAAATTGGGAAGGGCATTGGGGAAAGGGTGGAAGTAAAAGCTGAAGTTAATTTTAGGAAACTTCTGCAGAACTTCAAATACTCTTAGTGCACAGAAATGACAAACAATACCTGATAATATTCACCTACTCAGCTAAATCGCAGAATAGTACTCAAATGTACATTTTTAACATTCTTAATATTGTACCGCATGTTTTCTGGTCAATTGTTCTCACAATTTTTTAAAGTATATAAGACCTAGATTGCCATGATCAAACTTTTAAGAAGGAATAGAAAATGTCATGATTGGGGAAGCAATTCAGCACTAAAAACACCTTCTGTTGCATTACTGAATTTTTTATTAAGAAAACACAAAGTTGTTAGTGCATATAAGTTAGGATAAAATCTATACAGAGTTTGGTGAGTCCTTTTAGCAAAAATTATGATTGAAAAGAACTGAATCTCTGTAGGTAAATAAATAAAACATGGTGAGAAGTATACTGTTTACCAAGACCTGAGTGAAACAGAAAACATTTAAAAGACCAAGAAAAAAAGGAGGTAATTGTTAGGACTGTCAGCAGGGGATCGCTGTGATAATTTGATCTGAACTCTGCTAACAAATCATTGCACCATTCCTTTTACTTTAGTATCTGTTTATGCTTCTACAAATTGAAACCCCACTGGCTATGTACTGCAGAACAGGGCTCAGCAGAATAACACATCAGCCTGCCGATTAGTTCAAGGTGGAGAAGGATTAGTTGGCTATCCCAAACCTACAGCCCTCCTCAATATTTTGTCTTTCCCTGCTGAGGTAAAAGGGTGCAGACATATGTAAGTAATAAACTAACAGGCTTCCATCTACTTGAGGTTGAGTGGAAGGAATGCAGAACAAAACTATAAAATAATAATAGACAAAGGGGTAGTGAAGACTGGGGGGAACTCAATACCACATCTGCTAAACTAGGCTGGGATGTAGCACCAGGATGCCCATAAGTTTTTAAAGATGTAACTATGCTTTTTTGTGATCTTGCGGCACACTGATATGGCCTAGGCGTGCCAACATTTAGAGCTGACATGAGATCAAAAGGCTGATAAATGAGAGGAAAGGGGATGTTTGACCTGCTAAACCATATTCTTCAAGAATTCAAGGCTTTTTAAAGCAATAAGAAAAGTAATAAATAACTGCATCTTGAATATATTGTGGCATTCTTTCCTGAGAAACATTAATAATATCCACATATATTATATACATTTTATTTAAGAATACATATGAATTCACATGTTTGTTTATTGAAGCAGAAACAAAATCTCACTTCTGATAGAAGTTATTTTAATTCATTTTGGGAACTGAATTTAATTTATGGCTTGTAGTTTCTGGACAGTATATTTCTAACTGAATATAAAAAAATAACTAAAGCAACAGCAGGTTGAGAATCTGAAAACACAAAAAACAGGAAGTTCAGTAAGTTAAAATGGGCCATTTCCCACATCCGATTTATTTATTTTATTTTATTTTATTTTATTTTGTAATTAACCAAGGTTGAAATCCTGGCTCCACTGAAGTTGACAGGAATTTTGCCACATAATTCAATGGGGTCAGGATTTTACACTTACTATCATTGACCCTTGTCTTGCCAAGCCAATGAGACTCCACAAAGGTGTCAGAGTTAGCTTGAGTGTATCCCTTTTCAGGCCTGGGATGCTAAAAATTAAGATCCCATGTTTTAAAGTTTACATTTGGCAAAGAAAACACCAGTAGAAAATGGAATGTGAGCTAGATAGATGAATCAACATTTCATGACTCTTATAATGTCTAACGTATATATGCTAGATTTTTCAGCCTCCGTTTTGCACTGGATTTTTCAATTTAAGCTTCTATATTTTGTTTGATTTTTTTAAGATGAAACTTTACTTTTTAACACTTGCCAAACAAAGCTAACATCTCTGTGGATTAACACACGAGGAGTCAGTTGTACTTGTCAGGTAAAGACCTGTATGTGAAAATATCCTGCTCCACTGGGAGCACTAGAGGCATTCTGCCTGAGAGAAAATGCCTCTCAGAGCTCCTAAGCCTTCATGAGGACACACACAAATTGTGCACATCGATGGGTGGTGGATGAAGGCCCAGCTAGGGAAGGCAGCTGAAGCCCTGTGTGGGGTCTGTCTACCCTGTTACAGGTAGCTTATACAAATATTTTTGTTATAAAGAATTTTGTGGGTACATCCTCCTCTTTTATCTCATATTAACCCTTATTAATGTTAACAGAAGCTATCAATGCCCTTTGGAAAGAATATACTTGTAGTAATAAAGTGCAAATCGGATGTCAATTGCCATATAGATGTAACCCACTGTTCAGTGTTATGTGTCCCCCTCTGTGCTTGACCTATGGAGGATGCGAGTCTGTAATAGCACCTAGATACAGAGCATGACTCTTTAGTGCAAGCTGCACATACTTATGATTTCAGCTCTGGAGGTTTCTGAAATGAC
This sequence comes from Pelodiscus sinensis, assembly GCF_052426305.1. NCBI lineage: Eukaryota > Metazoa > Chordata > Testudines > Trionychidae > Pelodiscus > Pelodiscus sinensis. Next base: position 16,701,568 of record NC_143063.1, on the reverse strand, counting down.
ATCAAAAGCTAAGTATCAGACACTTTTAGTTTCATTTAGCAAGGACTCTTTAACTGACACTTTAATCCTCCTCCCACTCTCTCCTCTTTTTCTGCTTTATATTTGTCCCTCTATGTCTCTTGCTCCATTCAGCTGAAGAAGTGGGTTGTGCCCACGAAAGCTCGTGATACTATTTATTTTTTTTAGTCTCTAAGGTTCTATAGGATCACTTGTTTTAAGTTACAGACTAACGGTAAGAAGTCATGTTGGCCAAGAAGGCCGGGAAAGAAAGCTAATGAGATACTAAAGAGGTCAAGGTAAAGCAAACATGGGAAGATATGGTCAGAATTAGTGTGTTGAAGTGGGTCAACAGTACTGTATCTAACTTCTAAGCAGAGAACGTCAGACAGGATAGGAGTCTCCACTATTGACAGACCTAGGTAAATCTACATCTTGCTGTCAGACACACAGGATAGTTGCTGAAAAAGCATACAGCATTTCTACAAGTTGTAGACACTGTTACTTCCACATCCACAGGAGACAGATCAAAGCATTTCAATAGAAAACACTACAAGATCATACAAATTACATCACAGTGATGCAACGTTTTTCATCAAACAGTGCTGCATAGTCATTCTGAAACTCCGGCCTCATAAGCTGCCTTTGTGGCTTCATAGTACAACAAAGAGCTTCTTGCACTGACTATTACTGTTGCCTTTCTTCCATGGAAAGAAAATATTACTTCAAACTGATGGAATATGTTGTGCATTAATAAGAATGTGTTAACATTCTGCCCTGCATTGTTATTCTATGAAAATTCTATTGCTGTTTTTAATATACACTCAGGGACCTGGTCAGCAGAAAATATCACTGACCTTCTGTTCCACACAAACCCAGGAAGGTCAGAGAGACCAAGTCAGGAGAAAATCTGCCAAACAATAAAAAGAAATCTATGTACACTAGATTACTATAAGGGAAAGAATTGTCAGGTAAAATAATGCTCCAGCTCATACACTCTGCACCTGTGACTTCACATGAGGCTCTGGAAGATGGACTGTTTATCTCTATAAAAATACTAGTGTGTTCATTGCTGAAAATGAGTTGGGTATGCTCCAATTGCCAAAGACCTGAGTGTCACTTCTGTGTCAGTCCTGCATCAATACTCTCCCCTCCTTCCCCCCACCGCATCACTATTTAGATGGTGGTAAGAAGGGAGCAGAAATGTTTTCTCTGACAGGCTCGTCTATTCTCCAGACTATGGCTGGCTAGACCATTAATGTTTCACTCTAAGCAGAGAACTTACCTCTAGTCTCTCCAAACCATAACATCAGGATGTCAGAAGATTCAGGACATTCCCATAGCCCAATTACTGCATATTGAATGGCAATCTGATGGATGGACTGCATGACCAGTCAGAGAATGATTGTGTACTCAGTGGCCATGGAATACCCACTCTAATGTGAGACCACTACTGAAGGAGACTCACAATTTCAAAATAAAAAGGAGCCTTATTAGAAGCACATCCAGGAAGGCCCACAGAACTTTGTGGGCTACCTTTTGTGTTTTAGGATCAATAATTATGTGACAAGTATAGCAAATAAACAAGTGCTTGGTGAATAGGACCTGGCTTCTACTCCCAGGAGCTTAAATCTAAGGACCTTATTTTGCAACTGAATCATTGTGGGCAGACCCTTCAGCCTAGGAAGCTCTCAATCTGTAGGGAGTTGACTGCAGGACAGGACATGACCAGAGGGATGATACGAAACACATTGGAGAACGAGGGAGGAGGTTACATCATGAAGTCAGTCTATCTTTGTAAATATAGTGTTAGGTGACAACCTTATCATTGATGTGGGCTAGCACTTATTGGCTTAATAACAAGAACTTTGAGAAGCCTTTTGAAAGAATAATGTGGGGGTCTGTGGCCCTGGGTTATAAAGCAGTTTGAGGTGGAATCAGACATGAAAATGAGAGAGGGATGAGTGAAAAGGAAAGTGAGGCAAGATGCAATGGTTTAGTGAAGGGGCTGGAGTAGGAGTGGTAAAAATTAAGAGCAGAGTCTATTGAAGTCAATAGGAGAGAACACAGGTACAGAAATCTACCTGATTGAATCTGGAATTAGGACTTCATGGCGTAAACTATTATGAAGGTCTTCTGATGCCAATACACATTATTAAGTAGTTCATGGTACAAATGTAGCAGTGGGAGAATTAGTGAAGCACAAAGTGCATTCAAAACTGGGAAAAGTAAAAAACTGGTAAAAACATTGACTAAATATCAATGAAACATTATATATTAGCTAAATTTAAAACATCAAGTTTGAAAAAGTTGTTCATGTGCTGAAATCTTGAATATACATTTTTAATGAATTCTGAAAAGATACACCATTCACTATAATAACATAGTCTGCTATATATTGTAGAGAGTTTGTGAGGCTCTCTGTGTGTTTGTCCAACTGTCTGTTGAGTCCTTTTGTTCAAGAACTCCTCTGGAATGGCAAAAGCTAACACCTCCAAACTTGGTATGCAGCTTCCTTTTATCAGAACTTAAAGCTAGGTCAGGGATTGGTTGTGCTAGAACAATGGGACATGCATGAAATGCAATTGTTTCACATCATTCAGAAAGGGAGGGTGTGAGAGCAGGGACAGTTACAGTCTTGAATAACCACAGGGAACAGCTGTTACTGTCACTCTGGGCTGCCTCCAGACCACTGTGACATGCAGGCCTTGTCCCTCCAAGCCATCCGCAAGTAGAATCCAGCAAGGGAGAAGCAGTTTGTGGCCTGCATGGTCTCTGCCTTTGGCTGGTCCTGGAGAGACCCTGCTCCCATCCCAGGTGAGAAGCTGGTGGGTGAGCAATCTTCTAGTTATATAATAACTAAAATGTTACTGCTAAAGTCATTTTTATTTACTTTCCAGTTTGTGTCTTTCTGCAGCCTGTAATGGTGATTTTTAGGTACTGGGAGTCTTACTATGCTGGGGTTTTTTTCTGTTTTAGTAGCCTGCTTTCATTTTCTTGCAGTTAACTGTGTTTCTTCTTTAGGAACAAAGAGGCCTTCAGATTTGAGTACTGTAGAAATAAACGTATATTGGCTTCACTACTAGGTTGTTCTTGGGAACAACCTTTAAATCAAAGTGCTGAGATGTGAAAAGTAGGAAAAATAGGAGCGATGGAAGGTTTTTTCCAAAGATAAGAATAATCCAACCATAAAATTAACCATATAAATTATCTCTCTCAACTGAACTAGAGCACCCACAATGCAACAGACAGAATGTTTACTCCAACTGCCTGCTGGGATGGATGGCTTTGTTCTGCACCTATTAGAATATCCATAAAATTAACACTGACAGCATGTTGCTTGGTAAACAAACACAGCTTGATTGATGAAGACAAACTGCTGAAATTCCCACAAAGATTTGACTGTCGGAAAGACCTCTATACATTTTAGCAGCAGTTAGCTATCACTTCCAACCCACTAGTCAAAAGCAGCCAAGTAATTTAAAAATGTGTTTTAATGCAATCATAAGTGACTTGATTGCATTAAAATCCACTTATTGTACAACAGAATTTCTGTATTTCATTGAAATACAGTACAGAGTTTAATTGATGTGGAAACATACAGATTTTGTTTAATATCCTTATTAATCCCACCAATTTTGCTAATAAGATTACAGTTGAAAAAGCAAACAGACTGTAATGTTTACATGTAAAAAAACGAAAACACTATTGCAACAGACCCTCTTACACTACAGCCCCAATCCGGCAAAACACTTACGTACTTGATTCACTTTAAGCATGTGAATAGTCCTATTGATTTCAATGGGATTCTTATGTGCTTAAAGCTATGAAGTGGGTTTAATGGGCTTCTTACATGCTTACAGCTATGCAGGTGCTTACATGCTTTCCTGGACTGGATGGTGTTTCTAGCCTCTGTTTGTAAGAAGCTGGGAACGGGCAACTGGGATGGATTACTTGATGATTGCCCATTCTGTTCATTCCCTCTGAGGCACCTGGCATTGACCGTTGTTGGAAGACTGGAATAGTTGGCCATTTGATCTGACTCAGTATGGCTCTTCTTATGTTCTTATCTGTTTTCCTAGCTGCAGTAATATGCATCTGAATGGACAAATCATTGTTATACTTAATAAAACAGCAATAAAACTAAAAATTACATAACTGAAGCAGTTAGCACATATACTTGATCCCCTATGAATGATTGAAAGAGTGTATTTTAAATAACCTAATTCAGCCATTATAGTTCCTGTTACTCCTGAGTAACAGTTTCTCAAAAGTACAAATGCAGGGAATCCTTCATTAGAGCTGTTGCCCGGATACACATCACCTCTCAGTGGGGAGAAACCAAATAATCTTGGGCTATAAGAACAAACTCTGGAAAAATGATTTTCCATGGCAAGTTTCCCCCAGAGACTCTGTATGTGTGTCATGGGATCAGTAGCAGGAAAGTATAAAAAGGAAATGAAATAGGAAATTAAAATATCAAAGCAGTGGAGAAATGGGATTTAATGGAGTATTTTTTACATTTCACCTTTTGGATATTAACTGAAAATATTTAGATTTCCTTCCCTCCTGTCCCCTCTCCCATCAGCGAGAACTCTTCTTGAGCCTTAATTTTCATTTGGTTTTTATCTTTGTCACACATTCTGCTTTTATAAATGCTTATTTTGCTCCTACACTAAGAACACTGGAACCTTCTTTTTTCCCCTTAGCCATTCATCTTTCCAATATGCATTCAAGTATATGGATTCATGAATCTTGAAGGAGGGGAAAGCAAAGAATTTGTATTTCATAAATACAAAGTGATCAAAAGTGCGTTTGGGATTAAAATCTGTGCAGACTGAAGCAAAGCTCAAAATCACATCAGGTTAATCAGAGGTGGAGATGAGTGCTGACTCTACAATGTGATATCTTCTCTATCTCTGCAAGTTGGGAAGGGTTTTAGAAGGGAAGAGTCAGTATCTCCACCAACACCCTTCTTCAACTTCATGTAATTTCCCAGGGCAGGAATGCTTTGTCACTTGAGTTCCCACTCCAATAAAAGAACTCTCCTCTCTAAGTTTTGGTGTGTGGCAGAAATGGATTTTGATATTTTTACACACACACACACACACACACACACACACACACACACACACACACACACACACACTTATAAAATTAAATATTAAAATGCTTTTCCGATAACCCCAATTGACATTCCTCCTGATAATGCAGTCTAGTTTTCTTCTTGCTAGGAAATTATATTTGAATGTGCTTTCACATAATAAGGATGATAAATAGAGGAATTGTGAATTATATCACAAGGTCACTATTTTCATGAGCATTTTACAAAGGGATCATGTTTCAAAGAGGAAAAGCACACAAAATTGTTGGAGCTATTACACATCATTAACAGCTCAGAAAAGTCTCAAGACTATAATTGTTCCTTTGCTTGTTTTACTGAACAAAAAAGAGTTCTTAATGAAAACTGTGTTTAAAAATATCTTAGAAATCCTGTTTGAACAAAGTAAAACACCATGCAATTTGTCATAAAGATATATTTACTGGTCATCTTTGATTAAAAATCTTGCAAAAACTGTGTGACTTTTAACATTTAGGACAATGTCAGATAGTTAATGTCTGAAAAGAATGGTAATGTGAGTTCCTAGCAGGTTTGGTTTGTTAGCAGCAGACACAATTTATTTATGTTTGGTAATGTAAACGAATTATTACCTTAAAAAGAAAAGCCAGTACTTGATTCATGTGATAAATCAGCAGAATATAGTATGATAAAAAGCAATATTAATCTACATAACATTTAAATTGATGACAAACTTAAGTTTGTTTTATTTTTAATTGTCATTGTCCCTCACCAGTTATCACAGCTTTCCTCAGAAGACTGCAGAATTGTATTTGCCTGAAAGCTTAGTCTTAAATAAAAATGTTGGTCTCTAGAAAGTCTGTTAGTTTCCTCCTTCACTGTAATATTTTCTGTCTCATTTGAAAAGCATTTTAATTTGCTATAATTTTTCTTTAAGTTTTTCACTTAGCATGTCAATATATACTTGTATAAAAAAGTCTTTTTTATACAAATAGACCTGAATGTGATCAAATGAAAAACAAGTTAGCCATCTACAGGTTGAACGGCACTCCTTGATCCAAGAACATCTATGGTCCGGCATGAAATTTAGTTAGCTGGATGACCACTTATCATGGGTGTGGACAAGTTTCCCACAGTCCGATAAAGATTGTTTACAGCCACCAGTCCTGGCTGTCTGTGTTTGTGGTGTTATTTAGCTCTAATTTACCCCTAAATGTCTTTTAAGAGCATAGCAAACAGTAGAAGTGTTGGTAATGCTGCTAGACAATATTGACTTCCTGTGGTTCAGCAAATTCTCTAATTGGTCAGATCAGGAAGGTGCTGAACAAGATAGGTTCAACCTCTAGTATTATGTAGCATTCTAAGGACAGATTAAAGAAAGTGATCACAATATACCTAGGAACCCATACATAACCATGGGTCATTTGCTGGATGGTCAATTATTGCATTTAATATAGGTAAAGTGCCTGCCAGACAAATTTGGTTGGTTGTCACATGTAGGTCAATACAGAGCTGATGGGGTCAGTTAAAGTGCTGACCAAAAGACCAAAAATAGACAGTGAACAATTCTATAGATTCTTCAACAGAAAATGAACCTGGATTATGACCTCAGTAGGAGCCTTCTACAAAAAGGAAAGGTAAATAGGATAAAAGCTAAAGAGATTCTTGCTAGGTTTCTTCTTCACTGCCTCTGCTTTCAAATGAAGGAAAAGCCTTGAGGTACAGCTGGGTAAATACTGCCCAAAAGTCACATGATTCTTTTGACAAAATCTTAATCAAATTTATTTCAATATTCTTCACATTTTTGTTAGTTTTGCCCAGACATTTGTGCAAGTGATTATGCACTTGCAAGAATGCTTATGAAGGTTTCATAAAGAGATGTGAGAGTCTGCTCATGTGAAAAGACTCACGGAAGTGGCCACCTTGAAATGTTTGTTTGAGGAAAGACGCAATACCAGGTGACTTTTAGCTGATCATTCAGCCTGAAAACTGAAGCATCTAGAATATCCCATACTTGAAGGAATACTCATTGCAAACTGTTCAGGAGGCAACCAGCTCACTGCTCTGTCCTCAGAATGGAGCTGCTGCTGTAGCTGAGGGAGAAGTGCCCCTCCCCCTACCAGGCAGCTCCATGCAGGGCAGCCCTGAGCCCCTGGATGGGGCTCATTAAGCAGCTGCAGACCATGCAGCTTAGAGGGACACTTGCCGAAGAGGTGTCTGGCTAAGAGGAAAACAGCTCACAACACATGTAGAAAGATTCTAAGAAGGTCTTACACATTTAAAAAAATTCTAATATTCAGCAAAGTTTTACACTTGTCTTTGTAGTCCAAAATATCCCTTTCAAATGATGTTTAATAGTTGTCTTTCAGATAAGGATGAATGTTAAATTGTCATCTGCATGTGTTGAACAATGCCTGCTTAGGCAATCAAGCCAATCACAGCAAAGGCATACATTTTGCTAATACTCCTGTAGTTCAAAATATGACATACTAACTGTAACAGAAAAAAAAACCCTAGTAAAACAACAACTGGTTGTATTCATTTTTTCTCTTTTCTCTTTTTTTTAAAATCATTAGATTACAATCCTTGTTACACACCCTATTGGTTGCAGGATGGCTTTAAAGCTGCCATGAACTTATCTCTAGTAATACTTTGTAAATGACAGTTATAATGCAGTAATGCATGGACTGGATCAAAGGTGAAAAGCTCTGCTTCCCATCCTTCATCTTTTTCACCCACTAAGTACCCCTAATACAGACCTAATTATACTAAGCTTGAAACTTCAGCAATATGGTTTGAATAAGATTCTACAATACCAAAGAACAGGCTTTCAAGTGCCCAAAGGACATTCACAAGCACATAAATGCACTAAATCACTAGCTCTCTGCCATAGTAAAAATTACACTTTGTTCCTGCTTTCTCCCAACGAGACAGGCTAATCTTTCCTTCATTAATGATGCTCCTAATGCAATCAGCAAAATACTGCAAAATACTCATCCCAAATGAATATGAAATGTGATAGGAACATACATCTTTGCTTTAAAAAAATGTGTTGTTATATTTAACATTGATCACCCTCTTAGTTTGCTAACCATGTACCAGCAAATTGCTAATATGAGAAACAAAACAAACTTTGTAGCCAAATTGTATCCATTTTCTGAATCTCAACAAGGTAGAAGACAGTGGTTTAAAACACATCTAACAGCTTGCTTCTGTTACATTAGGTCATGTCACGTTGTTCCTGCTGTGTTTTATTACGCAAATATAAAATTAACAACAGAGCTATAATGATTTCCTAAACTGGTTCCAACACAAATTTCCAATTTGAGGTCAGACATATTGCCTAATAAAATTTTACAACAGCAGTCAAATACTGGTAGTTAGTTCCCCAGAAATACAACTCTTAATTCTGCAGAATTAGTTTTAAGACTGTTGTTCATCACATAAAATGAAAATAAATATCATTATAACTTTATAGAAAGTGTTCAGATAGTAATATCCAGGGGATATGATGTTCAGTTACAATTAATTTCACATAACACTGTTGAAGATATTATCTATATTCACATTTGTCCTAAAATATACACTAACATTCTGAGTTCTTGATCTGATCTTTATACCATTTGGCAAGTGCATGTTAGTATTATATACTTCTGCAATATAACATCTAGATAACAGATTACTGTACTTTTTGACTTAGACATTTTTTCCTCTTTACAGTGAGGAATGTAAGATTTATGCAGTTGAATAGATTTTGAGCACATCAGTAAATTTAAAACTAAGGGATATCATTTCTAAGAGTATGTCTAGACTACATCCCTCTTTCGACAGAGGGATGTAAATTAGGCACTTAGAATTTGAAAATTATTTGAATTTCCTGTACTTCATTTGCATAATTGCATCATGGTGCTCTTTTGAAAAAGTGTTATTTCGAAAGTAAAACCATAGTCTATATGCGGTTCTTTTGAAAAGGGAAGGCTTTTTTGAAAGATCCTGTAAACCTGACTGTGGTTTTACTTTTGAAATAGTGCTTTCTCGAAAGAGTGCCATGACGCGATTATGCAAATGAAGCTCAGGAAATTCAAATGCCGGATTCATTTGCAATTTTGAAGTGCCTAATTTACATCCCTCTGTCGAAAGAGGGATGTAGTCTAGACATACCCAATGTGCTGTGTGCAAATAACAACAGGACAGCCATTTGTCACAATTTAGTATGGATTTTATAGTTCAATCTGTAGTTCTGCTATATTTTGGGTTTCTGTCAGAAACCATTGATGCAAGGTCAGACAGTTAAATTGTACTAAGGACAACAATAGAAATATTTCCATGAACATGTATGTCATAGAACAAGGGTTGTTAGATGTATCTGGAAAGTATTAGTTTGAACAAGTCCATTCACAAATTGTGATTATAAGCAGGTCTTACAGTCCATCAAATTCTTACACTAAGATACAGCTCAGCTATTTTTGGTATTTCTAGGTCATCAGCTTTCAAATTTTTTTTCTCGTGTCCCTTGAAGAAAATTGTTGATGCCTGCAACCCAACATAATTGTATCTTTTGACTAGCGTGCAGGCTTTGGGGTGGGGCTGGGGATGAGGGGTGCAGGTGAGGGCTCTGGACTTGAGTGTGGGCTTACCTCATGGATCCCATGCAGTGGAGCAGCACAGATACTAAGGCAGGCTTCCTGCATGCATTGTGCCCCAATAGCCAGCAGCAAGTCCAGGTCATAGGTGGACGTGTACAAGAGGCTTTGTGAGCTGCTCTTGCCCACAGGCACTGACCCCCACCCTCCACTAGCTCTCATTGGCTCCTACACCCAATCTCTGCTTCTGGCCTCTTCCGGGGCACAGTGCAGTCCACAGTACCAGGACAAGTGGGAAGCCTGCCTTTATACCCCCACTGGTCACCTGGTCACTTTACAGCAAAGCAATACTGGGTTGTAACCTGTAGTTTGAAAACCACCATGCTAGGTAATACCACTGAATAACAATACAGAAAATAGGTTTGACAAAAAAAGGATTCAACTACACCAAACCTTTCACGAATGAAAGTAGATTTAAAATAAAACACATTTTAACATAAAAAGACGATTTTTAAAATGTGCTTGCATGTATGAACTGTTTTACATGCATATATGAGGCCAAAATGTGCCACCCTTATTCACACCAAATACATGGTTCTTTATTCTGAGTAGGCCTGCTCATTTGAAAGGGATTGCTCAACACACAAGGTACTATACAGCAGTAAGAGTATCTAAGTCTGGCTTATCATGATTCATACAGAAATTACATGTTGCTCGAGCTTAGCTGTGCATCTATCTTAAGGGTTCTAACTCTGATCCCAATGGAATCACCTTTTCTCATGCTAAAAAAAAAAAACCCACCACACCTTCTAGCTGGCAAGTGATCTTTATCTATCCATGTTAGAGCAGCTTCTCTTCACTGGAACAGTTCATTGTTCTTTACAATTGTCTGCCAGATTTGGAAATCTTAGATGCCTTAGAATCCTGCCCCTCAAATACCTCTATTAACTACCTTAATAGAGTTCCCACAGGCCTAAAAAGCAGAGACCAGGCCCACCCATGGGGTGAGGAGGGGCAAAGGGGACAACTGTAGCAGAAGCAGAGGACAACACCCCAAGCCCTTTAAGTTGCCTGGGCATCTCTGAGGGTAGAGGGTCATGGTGTGTTGCAGGCAATGCCAAGCGCGATCTGTCCCAGCCCTCCTCTTCTTCTCAAGGCCCCATCCTTTCCAGGAGCATGGAGTGGCTTCCCCCAACCTTGTCCGGAGGCACAACAAGTCTGTTGGCCCTTCTGACTGAGACAATGTAGAAAACAGAGAGAAACATGCTACAATCCATAGAACTACATGGAACTACAAAAAGGATGGGAAAAATCCATACTACACAAACACCGCTGTCCCACAGAGTGACACTTTGGGTTTCACCCAGGCCAGTAAGGGATTCATTCAACATCTGCCTGCAACTCTGGATGCCTGAAATGCTATGCCATCCTGTGGGAAAGCCCTGACACCAGGCAACTCTGGAATATGTAGGTCATCCATTGCTTCTACCACCCTATTACTCATTTTCAAGAGGGCCTCAACAACCCTTCCAGCCCTAGTTCTATGCTTAAAATATTTCTCTGACAGGCTCAGCCACTCTCACTGTAGCTCCTGCAAAACTGTATCAATCTGCTGCTCTTTAAACAGACTACACAAAGCAGTTTCTCTACTTCTTTCTTGAAATGTGGTGCCCAGAACTGGACACAATACTCCAATTGACCTTTCTCCAGTAGGGATCAAGGTCTTGACATAAGGAGTGGGGCTAAGGCAATTAGCCAGGCCCCAGGGAACTGCCCCATTCCTCCCCGAACCTCTAATGGTGGGCCTTATTAGGACAGGTGTGTAGGTGTAGTGAGTATGTCAGACCTGACAAGAGTTGCTCATATATAGTAGAAAACCAGCAATGGGTTTCTGTCACCCACTAAATGCAGTTTCCTCTGGGGTAGAGGGTATCAACAAAACAGGCACAGCAATCTGTATAGGTATGAGGGTAAGGATCTAAAATCGTGCTCCCAGTAAATTGTATGGTATTCATTTTCCATTAGCAACCTTTAAAGGATTAAGGGATGCAACAATCCTGCTGGGATTTATATCTGTGGTTCCAGTTAGTCTGCACTTTCAAAGCTGCTGCTCAGGTCACCAAGGTATTTACCACTGTAACACAGTGAATGTTTATCCATTAGCATAACTGGTTTGCATGTTGTAGTTTTTACCACAGATAGAGCTGACCATACATTGAAATAAATGGCTGGAAATGGTGTACATTATTATTCAAGTTAATATTGGCAGTCAGCCCTTTATTCAACAAGTTGCAACATTACAAAGGCTAGTGTTAACCATGCAATAATCACAGCTCAAATAGCAGCTGGGTGTGTGAGGTATGTTGCTGTGCTTATATTCCTTGCAAAGGTAATGGTGAGGAAAATTCTTCCTTCATATTTAAATGTAACTCTCTACCTGCTAAAACAAAAGGAAAAACTATGTAGCACTTTAAAGACTAAAAAGATGGTTTAATAGGTGATGAGCTTTCGTGGGCCAGACCCACTTCCTCAGATCATATTCTGGAAGAAAATTGGCATGACCATGACTCTACTTGCTGATTTCATTACGTATGACACAACTTACTAAAATGCAGGGAAAGGATAGAAATGTGGAACACTAGAGTGAGATTCAATCAAGAAAATTACAATGACTTTAAAGTATTCCATGCCAATTCTTGTCCAGTGCTCAAGAAAGAATATTAATAATGAAAATAGCAGATTTCTCATCCTGGAACAGGGTGGGGGAGTAAAATAGCTTGCTTTGGTGTCTTTGTCAGTGTTCAAGGTAACAACTAACCCCCCTCCTCCACACAATCTAGGTTTTTTTTCTATTCTGTATTTCATTAAATGCTCAAGCAGTATAAAAGTTTCAGAGGGGTAGCCATGTTAGTCTGCAATTGAAAACCCCTTAAAACAGTGCTGCAGCACCTTAGAAACTAACAAAAATGTAGATGGTATCATGCGCTTTTGTGGGAACAACCCACTTCTTCAGATGAACGGAGTTTAAGGGGCCTAGGTTCCAAATAAATAGCCAAGAAAGAGAAAGGATGGGAGGGAAAGAAAAGGGGGGAAAATGGGGAACGAATGAGTCAGCAATGCCGCTCTGCCATGTATATTGGCCAAACTGGACAGTCTCTACAACAAAGGATTAATGGACACAAATCAGATATTCAAAAAGGTAACAAACAGAAACCTGTTGGGGAACATTTTAACTTGCCTGGACACTCATTAATGGATCATAAAAATTCCATATTATTACAGGCCGATTTAAAAAACCACCTTGAAAGGGAATCTGCAGAACTTAATTTCATCTACAAGTTCGATACCTACAATAGAGGTTTAAACAATGACCTTAACTGGATTACCAGCTACATTCTACTTCCTAATGACATAAAAAGCCAAACACGGGGTACTTCAGAGTTCTTAGAACCCTCTCTATCAGCTTCATTTAGCATCGACACTCTAACTGACTATTCTTTTCCCATTTTTTTCTCCTTTTCTTTCACTCCTCACCCCCTCTCTTTCTCAGCTATTGATTTGGAACCTGGACCCCTTAAAACTCCATTCATCTGAAGAAGTGGGTTGTGCCCATGAAAGCTCATGATACCATCTACATTTTTTATTAGTCTCTAAGGTGCTGCGAGGTTACACCCAATTTCTTATCGATGTACAAGCTTTATGTAGCTTACACCACTGTTGAATTCCATTGTTCTCATTTACTGTGTGGTCAAAGTATGAAGAATCCATTCATCCAAACATACAACAAACTGTAATCAGTTTGCAACAAAAACCTTCCATACAGCTCAATGATAGATGTTAAATCAGAGAAAGTAATTTTGTAATAGTTTCTACCAGTTCTAGACATGTCCTATTTTGAATAGTACAACTAACATTCATGCAATTAATCACCCATTATATTAATGCAAAATTAGTTAACAAGTATGCTTTTATAGATGTGGATTAATATACCAAAATTCATAATGTAATGTGAAAAAAACCTGCAAGTGTAGGACATAAATTTGTAAAAGAAACTTAAATACACAGTATTTTGTGCACGTGCATATATACAGTAAAACTCCAATAGTCCGGCATCCTGTAGTCCGGCACTCCTGATAGTCCGGCATAAAAATGGCAAGAGCCTAGTGAGTGAGCTTCGTCAAAAAATGAGTCACAAGGTAACAGCGGCAGCAGCTGAACTGAGCAAAAAGAGTAAAAAAGGCTTAAAAAAACTAAAACATTACAGTATACTGTATACAGTATGTACAATAAAAAGGGTTAAGAACACTTTCTATACAGTATATATATAACCATCTTATAGTACCTCCTGATAGTCCGGCATATCTGATAATCTGGCACCACCTAGGTCCCATAGGTTCCGGATTATCGGAAGTCTACTGTATATAAACACACATTATGGATGTATATTCACAGTACATACGTATATACACGTACACCATGTGTGCATTTATATATAGTGAGGTGTAATTCAAAGACCTGTCTTATGTAGGAAGTCAGACTAGATAATCACAATGGTGTTTTCTGACCTGAAAAATCTATTATATATAAACTATCATTCAAGTAAGAACAACAAATTATATTTTAATTGCTTATGGAATATAGTGCATTGAAGACATCGGATTACAAAGAATTCACACATTCTTCTAGTAATTACAATATTTCTTTTAAGGTGAAGAGTCTCAAACACATCATCCCTCACATCAGCAACCGGGCTTTGCATGGAGTTTCTTAAGTACTGAGTCCTATGAGAGCAGATCATGAGGAGATTAGGTTATGCTATAAGAGATTAGCGTTGTCCCCCCCACCCAACATAAGAAACTCTTTTGAGTTTTGTTATTTATCTTGCCCCTCAGGCCTGGGGATAATGCCATTAGAGCCATTTTACAGACAGCAGGATCCTATAAATGAGGCACTGATTTAAATAGCATCATGCAGAGTTGGGGTGAAAGTTCTCAGTTATTTACAGGTGATATCAGAAGAGCCATTATCTGAAGTACAGCGAAGCAAGGATCATGTGCAGATTTAGTTTAATTGTCCACTGTGCCTCAGAAAAAACATCTGCTTTTGATTTGCTTCTTAAATATCTCGTTTCATTTAAACATAATATACAACTGCACAGTAATTGCACCAATGCCTGAAACAGAACAGAGCTTGGTTCTCCTTGGACAATGGATGGTCAAGCAAACACTTTGGACCTATATTATTCAGAACTAGTTGGCCCATCTGTAGAAAGGGGACAAGAAAAATCTGACAATGGCAGCCCTAGAGTGACAAGTCTAAATAATCATGGTTTAATTAATCAAGATCTAATATCACTATCTATAATCACGGGACATGGTGTGAATAAGCAAATGAATGAGTTGGATCTTTAACGCTACATTATTTTGAGTCCATTTGAGACAGGCACTATTTTCAGGAGTGAGTTTGCAAGCTATTTTTCCTGGGCATCATGTGCAATGCTCATTTATCCTGGCATGTTATGAAAAAATAGCTGCATTTTCAAAGCCTTAAGTAATTATACAATAAGAACGCAATGCTGCAAACATATAAAAAGCTTTAGAAATACGAGTAGTCCTCCTTAGCTCAGGGAACCTACTTACGTGAGTAAAGTGACTCCTATAAATGACTGAAAGATCAGGTTCTAGATTTTGACAACAGCACTGTATGCCTGTTAATATTATATATTTATACTTCCAATCATCCTTTTGTCACATACAAATTTTATGTGGGGGATTTTTCCATTTATTAGCATGCATTTGTAACCGCATACTCTCTCAAAGTTTAATCATGCATTCCTGATATAGCAGTAATTAGCATATGTGAACACTCCCTTTCTGGTTTGTGTTGAGTTTTCATCTGATTTAATTACTATATGATGTAGCTAAATACTAATTAAAACTAATTAAAACTCAATGGCACAAGTATTGCTAAATATGGGAGTATTTATCACACAGTACAATGCCCTTTTAAGTGCTTTTTTTAAATTACTTTATTCCTTCAAACTGAACCCTAAATTAGTTTTCTGTGTATTGTTTTAATAATGTTGTGTTTACTTTTTGATGTACTATTTTCAGTACATTATGTACACTTTTTAGGGTTTTATGCTCTTCAGGGTTTATATACTCCCCTCTTCGTTGTTATTTTAAAACAGAGCTAGACACATGTATTAGCTGAATTTTATAAGTTTCAGAACTGATGGAAAGAAATGAAAGATTAAGATATTTAGAATGGAATCCTACTCCAACTCAAAAAAGTGGCAGAACTCTGCTGAGACCAGGATTTCACCCCTACAGTATATCTTCCTTTTGCCAATGTATAATTAAAACCCCTCCAGTAAATTCCAGGCAAAATCTTTTAGACAGTGAAAAAATTCTAGGAGTGGGGCTGGTAGCACCAAATTCGGAGCCACCTTTACTCCACAAAAGTTTTGTAATTCAGTGGATCAATATTTTTTCAATTGATTACAATTAGTCACTTTCATAACATAGTGATGGATCTGGAATAAGAATATTAAACAATCAGGATACAATTATTTTAGACTGTTAACTCTGGTGCAAGGAGCATCATTTCCCAGCCTGATTGGCTTTGTAAGTGCTATTGGGGTTTAAATGTTAAATAATAATAATCAGTGAGTAATTCACCTTTGAATGACCTTACATTTACTATTATTTCAAATAAGCAATTTGAAAAAACAGCTTTGGACACTTTTCATTTGAAACATTCTACATAAATTATGGTTCCTGTACATTCTTGCCAAAACTGTCTCAGTAATGCTTTGCACTTACGCAGCACTTTACACATTATTCAAGTTTGAAATAGGTAAATATAATTGTCCCCATTTTACAGATAGGGAAAATGATTCTCAAAGAGGATGATTTACAGAGTTAGATAGAAAGTTCCAATATCGCATTACTCAAGCTCATCTGAAGAAGTGGGTTTTGACCACGAAAGCTCATGATACTATATATATATTTAATAGTTTCTAAGGGCCCACAGGACTACTAGCTGCATGAAGAATATCACCCAAAATGTTTCAATTGTTTAAAAATGCTGTAATTTTGGACAACTCTCAAAAACTGAAAAAAGAGCTAAGTCTCATAAGATTGGGTTGGTTTGGGGTGGAGGGCAATGGTCCTAATGAACATTTTGCCCAGTTCTAAATTAGATTATAGCTTTGTCTACCATATACTGTGATCCTATGTTACTACAAGAGCTACATATACTCCCAAGCATAAAGAAAATGCCTGAACAGTCAAATCCTCTCTCCCAGCCCCCCCAAAAGAGAAGCTAGTTTATTCTTAAGCACAAAAATGACTAATCACCCTTTAATCAAGTTATGGTTTATATAGTCATCCTATTTTTTGCTTAATCAGGTTAATATTCAAACATGTTAAATATTAAATCCCTTCAGACATGCAACCTTGCTTGCCAAGTTTCAGCCTAGAACAAATTATATATGAAGATATAAATCCCTGAAAAATCACCCAATATAAATTCTGACAAACCCTTGGCTATTGTAGTGTAAGTTCTCAGTTCTGTAGATCAACAGCAAATTATAGCTAAAATTAGTTTTTTGTTAAAAATCCTATTTTGTCTGGGATTAAATGAAAGATTATTTTTAACACTAGATACATTTTCAGTTCCATTTATATTGACAAAATATCCTTTTCAGAACAAACATATATATATTATTGAAGTGTGCAGCAAGAATCTACCATAATAAAATATCTTGATTATTACTGGAATGCAATATTAACTATAAAAATAATGTTGTTACATTCACTGGTAATTAAAGTATATATATCTGTCTCTTGTAGATCATTCATAGTCATATTTATTCAGTTGTGTTCTTTTTTAAAAAGGTGTTTCATGCCTCTTCAAGCAGAATAAGTGATAAATAATGCATTTCCTCAATATTGATGGGAAAGCTTGGGCTATAATTAGCATAAGCGATTACATATTCTGATACTTGATGTTCAATGATGTCATTTCTGTCGTCTTATACAGTAGGAATGAAAGGCAGGCAATCTGAATAAACCCTAACAACTTTATTCTTATAAACAACCCCTGCAGTTCAAGACAGCTTCCTTTGACCAACTCTGTGAGGTAAAAGGCTCTATTCTATAGCTTCCACCAGCTTTATTCCAAGTGAAAACACCACTTTGTGCTGCATGTTATGTTAAAATAACGGATTTGTGTTGGTTCCTGAAGAGAGGTGGAATGAAAACTATCAACACTATGGGTAACAAGGCCCCTTTAAAGACAAAGTATGGGGAGATGCTGGCTAGGGTCTCCAACAGAGGACCTTTGTACTTCAATGCAAATGAATCTCTAAAAAACAGACTGCAGACAATGACCAGGGAGAAGTCACAGAGAACCAATCCATCTGCAGCTATTTTGTTAACTCAATGTTTCATACATTCTTTCTCTTATACAAAACACTTGATGTTGACAGCTGTGAATTTTAAACAACTATTCTGTGTATGTTTTTCTAATTTTGTGTATTCAGATTGCTTCTCTGTGTTGGGAGTGGGGGTGGAAAGCTGAGTACCACAGATTCCATGATTTAGAGATTTCATGCTTTTCAAAAAGTCACAGCAAGTCTGATTGCAAAACAAAGTAGAAATTAAGTGTTTAATGAACAAGTGCTTCAAATGATAAAGAAAAGTGGAGTTACTTTAAACATATTACACAATACAGAACTTACATAAAGTATGAAATATAATTAGGGATTCCCCTTGAAATATTATGTTGTTCATGTGATGATTATAATAATAAGAAGATACAAACTTTGTTTGACCTTAACTTTAAGACTACTTACACCATTACAAAGATTCTTTTTCTCTTACATTAGGTGAAAGCTGTTAGCATTTTCTACTTGTGCAATTCTTTATAGGGAAACTGCAGCATGATGAAGAAAAACTTATTACAAGTCAATTAAGCAAATGAACTATTTGAGTATCAGCAATGTTTTCAGGTAGTGCATGAAATTTTTCACAAAGTCAAAAAATAAGTTAAATAAATGCCAATATTATTTGTGCATATGTCTAGGGTGTGAGAGGATCAGTTTTCAAATTTAGGCTGAAAAATTGGAAGGTTTTATATTTTCAAAACTCGGGGATAAAAATGATTTAAATATAACAGAAGAATAGCCACCCAGTCATACCACATGGATTTTCCATATTCAGAAACAGTGAACAAACATCATAAGTGTTGGAAGAGTTGTAAATGAAAACATTGCATTTGCCCTGGTGTTAGAAACTGTTGGTAAAGAATTGTTAGGTTAATAAAACCCCTCAAGAATAAAGCCATTTATTATGGTTCAGATTCTGGTTGCTTTTATGTGGATGTGCAGTAGGCGAGAGGGAATTAAATAGTAAAGCTAGAGCAGTGTTTCTCAACCAGTGGTACTAGTACCCTTAGGGGTAGTCGAGAGAAGTCGGGGGGGGGGGGAGAGAGGTACGTCAACAAAACTGAAATTTAGAGAAAACTGAATTTTTGTTTTAAGTTGTATAGCACTTTATTATTTTTGTTCTTTTTACACCCAAAAATTTAATTGCCTGCCCATCTACAATTAAGTTGTTTAAACAAATGTGTTGCAATGGTAGAAAAAAAATTGTGTGTCTGAAAACTAGGTACTGGGAGTACTTATATATTTTTTAAAGGGGTACTTTATAAAAAAAAGGTTGAGAAACACTGAGCTAGAGAATAGGGCACTGGACTGAATTAGGAAACTCGGGTTTAGTTTTACCACTGATCTCTTGTGTAACCTTGAGCAAGGTACTTCCCTGCCCTGTTTCTCTGTGTTACCCTCTGTCTTGCAAAATGGTAAACTGGACACAAAATGTCTCTTACAGTGCATAGTAGAGTGTGGCTCTGAGTTGATGCCCCTGCATGCTATTGTAATACAAACAGTAATTTAAATCCCATAAAAATTCTATTCCCTGTTCTTAAAATAGTGCAAGGACTTCTCCTTCACTATTCCCCTGGGGGTATATGAAGTGACATGACCCGCCTTCATCTTATCCCATCACCATCATCCACAATACTGACTAGTCATGCACCCCATGAAGAACTAAAGAAGACTGCAGAAAGGAGCAAAAATGTAGAGGAGAGGCTGTTTGATCAGGCAGGGAAAGTGGGCAGTTATCCAACATCACACAAGCCATTCCTGGCTAAATTATGTGTCATCATACACCCATCATCAGGGAAGTGAGGCCTGTCACACTAGGAAGTGGATAAAGGATTAGCTGCCCTGTGTGCCTCATTCAAGGGGTACAAACTCTAATCCACAAAGCACATTGCAACAAGCTCACTTCAGCACATACTCCTCCTCTGAAGCTATAACTGGTGTTGGAGGGAGATGATGCTCAGCTACAATACAGAAGCTGATGGTAGCATGGCCACTGAACCATGAATAGAGGGAGAAATGGGAAAGTCAATGTCCATTCAGGGACTCACATAGTTTGGGTCATAATTTCTTATCAGAGTATTGCTAGCTTTGGGTTCTATCCCGCCTATGGCAAGCCAGCCCCTTCTCTACATTTTATATTACATAATATTATAGAATAAATAAATAACAATAACAATATTATCAGAGAGTCTAAGTGCTTCAGTCATGACGAGGTCCCAAATGTGCCAGACACTTTACAGAACATTGTAAATGATATTCCTTTTCCCAAAAAGCTTAAATTTCCTTACTTGGCTTTTTACACATTAGGGAATGAAAAGAACCAAAGCATCAAATGTTTATAATTCTAATTACTTATTTACTTCAGACTGCAATCGCTCATTAGGAGGCATTACAGTCTATTCAATATATACATATCTAGACACTCTGTTGGCTCAGAATTATTTGACAAACACACAAAACCTCACAATACAGATTTATGATCTATCATGTAACTTTGACTGCTTAACGACTTTGTAATACAAGGATTATTGACACACAAGATGTAACAGCTGCTTAAGAGTTACACTACAATGGCCTTCCAAAAAGAGATCACTTTGTCATTTTTACTATTTATTTTCTAAACTATCCAAAGATTATTTGCATTGATAGCATGGACTGAAAAACAGCAAAATCTATGTGCAACTAAATTAAGCAGGTTTTGCCAATGGGAAATGGAAGAAAAGTTTACAACTACAATATGTCTAGATTTGGTGCAGGATGCAGTTTTTTGTGGTCTTATTTTTTTTAAGACACTCAAAGAGCTTTAAAACAGCTTTTTTTGGGGGGGTGGCTGAGATCTTGCAGTTCAAGTTTAGTCTAAAAAATAATTTGCAGACGAGTTATAATCCCTTAAGAACGTGTGTAGAAAGGGGGCTGTGACAGACCCTTAAGCACAATGTCAGTAGTGGGTGTCTCTAATATAAAAGAAGTGGAGTTCATTCCCCTCTCCCCACCTTAACAATGAATTTTCTGCCGCCAAACTTTCAGAAACAGAGTTGGTTCCCTTTCAAGTAATTGATGTAGCCTTTCTTCAGCATCCAGTCCAGACAAGTTCTCAAACGTGAAGCAGGAAATCACACCGTCAAAGGAAAACTGAGCATTTCTTCCACATGCTCTAGGTCAGCCCCTCAAAAACACTAGATTTATACTGTTGCTGCCAAAAAACTTGCATTTCCATGCCCTCCTGTTGCTAAGATAAAGGATGTTTCCTACTGCCTCCGAATACCATACTCATTTAAAACTCCAGCTATGTTCTGACAAAACATGCTGCTGTCACCCCAAATTGAGCAAATGAGCCCATGTCCTACAGTATAAAGACTAAAAGAGTTATTGAATATCACCTGGGGAGCACAAAATGAACAGGATCCCATTTCTCTCTGACCTTTTTGGGCATTTTTCCTGAAATTGGCCTAGCCCTTCAGCCTTCATTTCTCATTCTGTCTGTGGTAGCACAGGAAGGACAGCTAGGACATTCGAGTTTCAAACAGATCAAGTTTTGTTAAATAACTTTTTTTTCCTTCTTTTTCAAACTAGAAGCGGAAAGGAGCACTGTGAAGAAAATGGAAACTGGCAAAAAGCTTTAACTTCAAATAACCTTGTAAGTCAGTGCCGATGTGAAAAACTAATTCTGGGTGTTTTTTTATTTGTATTTAAATAAGACTGGAGCATTATAAAAAAGAGTGGGAGAAGTACAATACAGGTTACCATCTGAGTGAAAAATGCAAAACTGTGTAGTGTTATCACTTCAGATTACTAAAAGAAATAAAGAAGAGACCTTTTGGCATCAATGTTTATGGATGAGATTATAACATGTAATTAATACAAATATACAGAAAAAGGCCCTTATAAAGTACACAATGCTATACTACTAGGGGTCTAAGAAAAAGACATTTCAGTCTGCTCACGATTAAGAAATCCTATGAAACAGGAATGGTTAGCTTAAAAAAATAAACATGCAAAAATTTCTTTTGGTAAACAGAACTCTACAGAATATAACAATACTGTATTTGTTCAAGGTTAAGGATGTTTTCTATGCAGTCAGAAAAATGTTGTTTCATGTAAGTTTGTTCCCATGATTTATGAGTAGGTAAGCAATAGTCTGATATCAATACACAATTTATGTGATTCATCATTTATTCCAAAATTAATTCACTGTCTATTATATCATTCACATATAGAAATATTCTTTATATTTTAAGGAGAAGACATTCTTATACTTCATCATATAAATATGGCTGGCAGACCAGGGGTTACACCTCATTAAATTTCCTGTACAATGAAATCTGGATCCAAATCTATTCTGTTTAAGCTGCTAGTAATGCTACCATTCCTAGTAATCTAACTTTTACTTCTACTTCTGTCTCTGTTGCTTTCAGAGTTGTCATTACTTTCATGCCATTGGTCCACTGCACAGTTCAGAAACAGTCTCCTCTATAAGTAAGAGGAAGAAACAATTTTCTACCATATGAAACAACTGCTAGTGCAAAGGGTCAACAAGCACTACAACTGCCTGTATGGATCTGGAGCGCTGAAGGGTGTAAAGAAGACTCAAGTGTAGAATGGGATCCTGACTGCCATTAACTCATCATGTAAGAGATATATGGAATCACTCAAGCAGAAGGAGAGATCTCTGACAACTCACTCAAAGGAAGATGAAAGAATGCTACCATATTGAACAGGCATCTGTAGTGAAGACACCTCATCCTTGTTCTTACTCCAACATAGAGAAAGTATTTGCATGAAATGTTTAGAGTTGAAGAATGTCATACACACACAGTTAAAAAAAGACATTATAGAAATAATAGGGAATACAGTTTCTTTTGATTCTCTTAAAAAACATAATGTGCCACTTTTCCTTGAATAAATAGATCCCATGACCTCAACATTAGTTAGACTCTTATTAAAGGAAATAAGACAAATATAGATGTAATATTATTTTATCTGCAGACAAATGGGAAGTGTTTATAGGTGGACATGGTATCAAACAAAATCTTGATTTATTTTTGACAAGGATAAATAATCTGAAATAAGACACCAATTGCAAAATTGTTACTCTCCTATTAAGTATTTGTCACTATGCAATTCAATTTACCAATAAGGAACACTCTAGTGGGTGAAAAAAGTGTTAATAAGAGGCTATCCTTAATAGTCATCTAACAGGGCAGTTTCTCTCTTTACATCACTTGCAATAGCCAGAAAGAGCACAGAACTTCCACAGAGGTGAAGATCAGATCAAATTCCACCAATACATTCAGTACTCAATTCTGCAAGGTGTCAGTTTTGTAAATTCTTGAAGCCAGAACCTAATTTATGCCAGTGAAATTTAATTTTCTTTTGACAGATAGCTTTCCTCTTGAAACCACTAGTTTATAGAATGTGCTTGGGGAACCTCAACATACTGCTGCCCAGAAAAAGAAAATGTCATTTAGCCTCTGTGACAGCATAGCTACTGACATCAATAACCAAGAGAAAAAAATCAAATGCAAAATTAAAGGCAGCATCACAATCAACAAGCAATTGAGAGAAAGTGAGTCAACAGTGAAACAGAACCCTCCCCATAATTTTATACCCAGAGTTCCTTCCCCTTTTTTCTAGCAGTCATGACATTTACTCCATAGACAAGTCTTCTCTCACCTATCAAAGCACATGAAGGAAGAAAAAAATCCATTTGCAGGTGGACTTTATAAGGTATATTTAATATGTAGGGTCAGGGGAAAATATACAAGTGCCATATGTAGGGAACAGAGTGGATTAAGGGATTAGGAATGGGAGCATGAAGCCTTTCATGTTGAGGTCACTGCTCTGAATCTAGCTCATGTCAGTAGAGACAAAAAAATTCTAACCACCAGGCAGCTTATTCAGTGGCCTGCTATATGGAATGGTTTGGGTGTCTTGCTTCAGTTTCCTGCAGATATAGGAAAGGAACCTGTAATAAAATCCAAAATAGTTGCAACCTCAATGGAGAAGGTACGGATTAATGGAACCAGGGACTAAACCACATTCTCAGCTCTAAAAATTCAGGATTGAGCCAAATTTGCAAGAAGTGATGTGGTGCAAGGAAATTAGCAGAGCAGACCTTTCAGCATATAAAACAAGAGGTCTGAAAGTTTCCAGTATAATTAGTCTGGTACATTTCATGAACACTAGATTTCTTTCAATAAAGTGTAAAAGGAAATTAACTTTATGTGACACTGCTGAGAGAAGGTTCAGATTTCCAAATGATCAGTCACATGACCGCTGGCTTCTCACGTGCTTCAAATTACATATGCATTTACATACCTTACTGTATCAAGGCCATTAATGACATGGAGAATTTCAGAGGTGCAAATGGGAGTTAGCATCTCGCTCCCTTTGAATTTCAGTCAGCTAGGTTTGTAAGATCTCTTTGCGGCTAAAAATCTCCCCCAAAGATTTTGTTAATTTGCATGAGGGTTTCTTTTTTAATTAACAGTCTCATTTAAAAATAAGGTTTTTTTCTGAATTATTTTCCCACCTTCCCAGCCAGTGGGGCCTTTTCTTCTCCCATCCCCACAATCTCCCTGGCTGTCAGGGGCCTTTTCTTTCCCCCCATTCTAGCACTGCAGCCAAGGGCCTGGGGGAGGGGTTCAGAGTAGGGGATTACTTATTTGGTCTGGTGACAGACAAGATGGCAAGCCTCAGCCCCAGCTTGCCACTCTGCAATATAGCTCTCCCCTGCACTCATTGCCCCCAGTGGTCACTCTGCAGTATTGCATCTCTCCAAACAGCAGCCTCCTCCCTTTCTATGTTCTGGAAAACAGTCCCATTCCCAGCACTTCCCATTTTCCTGGCACAACCAAACCCTGACCTTGCTTTATGTTAGGGTAAGAGGAAGCTGCATACCAGATTTGGTGGTGCTATCTTTTACCATTTAGGAGGGGTTCTTGAACAAATAGACTTGCAGAGAGACTCACAGACATATGCACTCGAATACATATATATATTGCCTAGATAAGTTGCAAAATCTCCATTGTATTACATATATAATATAATGGAGATTCCACAACTTCCCTAGGCAATTTATTACAGTCATCTGATGAAGTGGGTTTTACTCGTGAAAGCTCATGATCCTTTATATATTTTTGTTAGTCTCTCAGGTGCCACAGGACTACCTGTTATTTTTTAAGTTACAGACTAATATGGCTACCCCTTTGAAACTGCCCTGACAGTTAGGAAATTGTTTTCTAATAACCAACATAAATCTCCCATGCTGTAGTTTCAGCCTATTGTTTCTTGTCTTATCATCAGAGGTTAAGAAGAATAATTTTCTCCGTCCACCTTTTCAGTACTTGAAAGCTGTTCTTATTTCCCCTCTCAGACTTCTTTTTTCCAAACTAAACAAACTCAGTTCTTTCTCTTTTCCCTCATAGGTCATGTTTTCTATACTTTTAAGCATTTTTGTTGCTCTTCTCTGGACCATCTCCAATTGCTCCACATTTTTCCTGAACTGTTCTGTCCAGAACTGGACACAATACTCCAATTGAGAGGCCTAATCAGAGTAGTGTGAAGAATTAGTTCCCATGTCTTCCTTACAACACTCCTGTTAATACATTCCAGAATGAATTTTGAATCATAACCCTATCCTCCAAAACACTTGCAATCTTTCTAAGCTTTCTAATCTGCAAACTTTATACAGGGCTCGACAAAGTGCTGTTTCTACTCTCCCGTGGTGAGTAGATTTCAGCCGGTTGCTCTGTGCGCCCCATTCACCGGCGCTGCATGCATGCACAGTGCCAGTCTGGCGCATGCATGATGCAGGGCTGGCGAGTAGTTCTCACCACAGTTTGTCGAGCCCTGTTTATAAGCATACTCTCTATGCCACTATCTAAATAGTTGGTGAAAATACTGAACAGAACTGGTTCCGAAACTGATCCCTGAAGAATCCCATTTGTTATGGCCTTCCAGTATGAGTGTGAACCACTGAACTACTCTCTGAGAATGGTTATCCAACCAGTTATCCACCCATGTTATAGTAGACCATCTATATTGTATTTCCCTAGTTTATTAAAAAGAGGTTATGTAAGATTTATCAAAGTCTAGATATACCATGGCTTTACTAAAGTCTAGATATACCATGTCTACCACTTCCCCCTTTTCTACAAGGCTTGTTATCTTATCAAAGAAAGCTATGAAGTTGTTTTGAAATGATTTGTTCTTTATAAATCCATGCTGACTATTTCTTATCACCTCTAGATGTTTGCAGAGGTATTCTTTAATCATTTGCTCCGTTATCTTTCCTGGCACAGAAGTTAAGCTGACTGGTCTGTAGTTTCCTGGGTTGTCATTATTTCCCTTTTTATAGATGGGCACAATTTTTTGCCTTTTCAGGTCTTCCGGAATCTCTCTTGTCTTCCATGACTTTTCAAAGATGATTGCTAAAGGCTCAGATTGATCTGATAAATATGCCAATGTTTCAGTGAAATATATTTTGAATACCAGTCTCCCACTGGTATTTCCACACCTGGGTATTTTGACTCACTATTAGCACACAATACCTACCTTCACTTCTTCATCTTCCCCTGTAGGAGGTACCAACAATTTGTTTCCTGGAGGCTTTTCAATAAGGGGAGTGTTTCTCCCTCGAGCAATAAGAAGAAGATATATTTCTGTTTGTTCAGATTTCTGTCCAGAACCACTTCTTTCATCATATACTTCTCATTCTCAAGAAGACGTTCTTTCTACACCAGCTAATCAAGCTTCAACTGACAATTTTCAGTAAAGACTAGATTTCCCTGGACTTCTTGTGCTTGTGAACAGAATACCCAATGGCATATGTCAACTACATCCTAAACTCCTTGGCAAGAAATCATAACAATATCATTCACTGTGATATCAAACATAGTTAGAAGTCTAGGATAGTTATGCCATGCTTGTGTACAGGAATTCTCATTCATCTTTTTGGAAACAAAGCTGACAGCCTTGCCTCCACAAATTGTGAAGATATCATCTTCACTGGCAAGGTCCATATTTTTACTTTAATTTATTCTGTTGGAATCATTCAGTTCTTGAGAGATAAATCAACCATGTATATCAGATGGTCTCTCATGATGAACTTCTGGAAAAAGGATTGAATGCAACAAGTGCGGTATGGCTTTTAGACACTTCAGTAGAGTCTGGTAGTGTTCAATGTCTTGTTACATACAGATTTAAACTTAGCTGTCATTCTACCAGAAATGGTCTCAGTTATGAAGCAAGTAAACTGAGAGAGAAAGATGTACATCAAAATTATAAGCCATGAGAGAAGTTGGTTTGAGATTTAGTACTACACCAGAATTCATAAATGCATCTGTTCGCTTCCTGATGATGAATAATTATATATGCTTCATCTCCTTTGGTATAAAAAGGAGTCAAAAGCTATAGCAGCATTCCTCTTGATTACAGATAATTCAGCACTGCTGTTCACTAAGAAGGTATCCTCATCTCATTTTAACTACAGATCAGATCGTCCTTGACATATTGGCAGGGAAGGATGAAAGAGATCTCTGAGCTAAAGAAAAGAAAACACATGAATATATTTGCTTACTTGTGGTACCTGACAAGAAATGAGGACTGGTGGCAAGTAGGATGAATGTGAAGAACAGTCCATTTATTATACCTCTCTCTACTACATGCCAGTTAGTCCATTCTTGCATCAGTAAAGGTTGCTGAGCAGATTTGAATTTGCTCAAACAAGTACAAAATGCATCAGATTAGATTAGTTTGACTTAATGGCAGTGAGATTAGCCAGCTGCAGAAACCTTCAACATAATATAGTTGATGAGTATAATATTGGGCATGTACAGTAGAAAAACTCTCAAAGCTTGCCTTTATTCACAAGGCAGCTCTAAATGTATGAACTGCTAAACTCTATCATCATCACTTAATTTACAGTGCTCCTTAATATGCTATAGTGTTCTAGTCTGGGGGGAAAGATCATGTTAAGAGTACGTACTTGACTTTGATCCAGTGACATGTTTCTGAAGGACAGCGTATGACAGGGCTAAGATGTACAGTACTTCGTTTAGTATGTGCACCGTATGTGGCAGTTTAGGAGTTGTCATGGAGCCTTCACTGCATTTGTGCCGAGCATTCAATAAAAGTAGAATTTGGATAATCAGAGTTATTCCTTCTCCATTTCAGATTTATTGATAGATTAGCAGGAAATTTTGTGGGCTGTGTTGAATAAGCAAATTTACCTACACAACTCAGAAACTAAAAGCCATGCTTTGAACTTAGGCTACTGGTTTTGAATTTCTCTCACCTTACTTTTGAAATTATAGAGGTAGATTCATGGGTGCAACTTTAAGCATGTGAGCCACTGATGGCAAGTACTTTGCTGGAGAAATAGTTCATTAGACTCTTTTGTTTTCCAGCCACTAGGAACTTCCAGTAACTTTTACTTTTGTGGTTGAAATGTTTCAGGTGAGAGGAAACTTTGGTGTTTTGAACACAAACAGCTGAACAGTATTGAGAAAGACTGAAAATATATTTCCCTCCTTTATAGAAACATTATTGTGAATGCTGGAACAAGTCAGAACCCAAAACTGCCTGAGTATATAGTTGGTAAGGAAATAGGCCTAAAGAGATCCAGCACAAGTTAGATTAGAATTCATTCAGTTATGGGCCTTTTTGCAAAGTGCAGCTAACTTAGCTGAATAGTAAAACATTTAGTAAAGGAGAACAAAGTTGAGGCAGGAACTAAGTAGTCATACAGTATGAAAAGACAGCATGATATTGTGTTATTTGAGAACAGTAATGATTATGTACGTGTGGACCATAATGCACAGAATACATACCAAAGGTCAGAGTTCAGTTTGCACATTTAACTTCAGATTTCTCATTTTCCTGGCTTAAAATTGGCAACCTTAATATTTTCTTAACTTAAATTTCTTGATGGTATTAATATTTGGGTTAAGTAATGTACCATATAAGTGATTTTACTTTAGGAGAAATGAGTATATGATGGATATGATTCACAATATAATTTAAGCAATGCAGTCTGTTGATAAACAAAATTTTCCCCTCTTGGGTGTCCTCAGGACAAAAGAAGTTCTTTTCTCCTTTTAAGTTCTGTATGTAACACATGCATTATTAACATGCAAATTTCTTGCAGTTTTATTTAGAGTTCAAAGTCTCCTTTGTTTGTTTGTTTGTTTTATTTAGACACTAAAGTTAAGGAACATCTTCAGAGAAAAATACTGGACAAGCAAATTTTACATTAGAGTGAATCTTATTTTCTACAAACCAACCTCTATGTCTCAATAAAGAAATGGCAGAATGCTGCAGTGAAGTCTCTTATTCTGAAAACACAACTATAAATGTAGGTACTGCAATGAATTTCATAAATACACTCTAAATACATTGTGTGATAAATCATTTTATGCAGAAAGCACAATTCTGAACAGTGCCGTGTACCTTCAGCTTCCTCTAATTGCAGTGGGCATTGAAAGATCTCAACACTTCAGAGGTGCACTCCGAAATTTGCAGGAATGGACCCTTCCATTTAATTTGCAATATTTGATCATCTACAGTGGATTTTCCCATCCACTGGTGTAAATTATCTATTTATTCGTATTTCCAAAATGTACTAATGATCTCCAAGCAAAAGTACATAATACCATAACAATACCTTTGTCTGTAAATACATATTAAATGCAAAAGAAGGGTGTACACAGCAATCACTTTCTGACCTATTTTCCTTCAGTTCCACTGTTGTAAATCCGCACAATCTAGCCCTGGAAACAGCATTCTGTTAAGTGGGAAAGGAAAAAAAAAACCCAGTGCCTATAGCATCCCTAAAGCTACAGAAGGTGAAAAGAATTACATTCTTAATTCACAAGGCCCTTTTTACATATAATCATTTCTTTTAGGTAAAGGTCAAGTTACA
This sequence comes from Pelodiscus sinensis, assembly GCF_052426305.1. NCBI lineage: Eukaryota > Metazoa > Chordata > Testudines > Trionychidae > Pelodiscus > Pelodiscus sinensis. The sequence goes on along the minus strand of NC_143063.1, from coordinate 16,671,533 downwards.
AGACTTTTTGAATTATGCATAGTGATTTCCATTTTGGCTTATTATTCAGCAGTATAAAATTTATGATGTCAGATTTCATGACAGTTAAACTTGAATTTGTTCTATTTCAGAATGACATCTGGGTAAAGAGAATAACAAACCTTCCATATTAAAATGTACTTGTATTTTTAGGTTCTTTCTTATAAAGATATTAGACAATCAGGTTTTTTAAAACATGTTTAGGGAAAATACATTAAGTAGGTTTTAATAAGAGAAATTAAGAATAGAAATTTGACAATCTGAAAGGACTATTTACAACCAATTATAAACAAACATGTTCAATTGTTTGGACTCCAAATGTTGGAAGAAAACCCAATAAACACTATTTTATAACTAACTGACAAAAAACTAAGAAGTATTTTCAACGAGGCAGTATGATGCAGGTTCTTCAAGGGAATATAACTATGTAAAATGTAATTGTATTTGTTAATGTGTGTTTAACAGAGATACTACTTTTAGCTGACAGAACAATTATTTACATCTTTAATGAAACCTGAGTACTCTTAAGGTGTTCCATGCTGTTCTCTCATGCAAGGAATACTTGTCAAATATTTTAATGAGAGGAAAAGTATGGCAGTCAAGATTAAAAGTCAAGGTGACCTTTAACTGTGCAAAACAGTATCTACATATCACCTTACATTTTTTTAAGGTCATCACTTCGTCTCTTGTGAACAGACATTCCATAAATGGAAGAGTGTGGTACAACAGTACTTTCAAAGAGCTAATAATAAAAACTATTCTTAGTTCCAAATTAAAGTCTGCATTGAATAGATTTTAAATATCTCATTTCCTTGGGTATGAAACTGAAATGGCTGCTTGTTGTATACTATGAAATGTGTCAAGAAAGCATGATGTATTAGCACAGAGATACACAATTTTCACATTCGTTTTTGATAAAGCAGTGTAACACCTTCTTGGAAACAGTACTGCACCCTTATAAAGAGCAAACAATTATTTAAGCTTGAGTCTTGGTCAAGAGGTACAGAGCACAAGACCTGGAGTTGGAAGTTAAGGGCTGCTGTGAGTTGCCTCCCACTGCACGACCAGCATAATTTTGGCAGCTGAAAATTGCATGGTACAATAACTTTCCACTTTTCTTCTACCATATTAGAGGCTGCCTGGGGATTAGTGGAGCAAATGCACAATTATTGCTTTACATCATATAGGCAGATAGTTAAAATGGTTTGAGACAGTAAAACCTGTGTGCCATCACAGAAGCACAAAGAGTTGGCCCAATATATTTAAATAGTTCATAATAATTTTATATTTTCATTTATTTAATTAGTATTACTGAAATTGAAACATTTGCCAAAGATATGTAATAATCAAATATGTGCATGAATAAAGAGGATGAAATTCAATTTTTCAACTATTTGCTCACTATCATTTCCAGAGGGTGAGGGACAATAACCACAATGAGCACTTATTTTTGTAAAAAAACCCAAATCTTAAAGGGTATGCTAATTCCAAAGAGATCACTCCCATTCCCAACTTCCAGAAATCCTGAGCTCTTCCATATGCCCAATACTAGAAGAACAAAGACTTTGACAAAAAATAAGAGAGCTCCTCTCTGTGTGAGAAACTGGATTCTCCCACAACAGAGCTTTTGGTCTCAACCTTTCAGTTTCAAAAAGAAATAAAAAAGTATTCTCATCCCGCCTTTCTCTTTTGACATCAATCTTGAAACTTGAATAATATGTCCTACCTTGCTAATATTCCATCCCTGTGGTGGATGTGCAGGAGAGGCTACAAATTATGTTGCAAATCTCTAAATGGATTAGGCAAAGCAAATAGAGCCAATGACTTTCCATTCTTCTCCACCAGACACACAATGACGGCAATCCTTCCAAAACACAAAAAGGATACCACGAAGAATAGGAATGGAGATTTTTATTGCATTAATCGCCATTGATAACATCTTTTCCATTTGGACCTATTTGGCTCATTTAATTCATTAATTCTCTGAGAAAAAATCTTTACTCTAGCCCCCCAAAAGTGCCCCTATATAGAAGCCTTGTCTATTGTTGGTCACTGTTTTTGAAGGAAAGGTAAAAAAAGGAATGCTCTTTAATGAACGAGGATTCTTTCTCCATCCAGTGAAGGTACAACCCTTGGAGAATTCTGTGTAGTAAGTTCCTGAAAAGTTCCTGGCTCTGGATATGTCCACACTTAGTAGCACAGTTATCACAGTAGTGCAAATTGCGTAGCTTATTGTGACAGAAGGAAGCTCTCTAGATGTACCCTCGATGCTTCCTACATCTCCATATGGAATTTTTCCATCAATATATCTAACCCACTTATTCAAGAAGTGAAAGCAGGGGTCAACAGAAGAATCTGACCTAACCACATCACATAGGGCACTAAATTTTTCATACTTCTAAGAAATGTAACTAGGTCAATCTAATTTTTAAATGTAGACCAGGCTTCAGTTGGATAAGTTAGGGTATGTCTACACTATAGCACTAATTCGAACTAACTTAATTTGAATTAGTTAATTCGAAATAAGCTAATTCGAATTAGTGCATCTAGATCTAAAAACTAATTCAAATTAGCATTTTACTAATTCAAAATAGCATGTCCACATTGAATGGGCCCTGAACCGAAGTTAAGATTGGCCAGAACCAGTGCCAGCAGGGCATCAGGTTAGAACTTAGAGCTTAGGGCTGCTGCCTCAGGCTAGCTGAGGGCTGTGCTTAAAGAGACCCAAGCCCCACCCCGACAGACAGTTCTCAGGGTTCCCCGCTTGCTTGTCTACCTCAATGAGGGACAGCAAAGCAGTCCTGTCTTGGGAGTGCCCACACTCGGCACATCACAGCACTCTGCCATCAGCCCAGCTGCACTTGCCGCAGGCTGCCATCCGGGGGGGGGGGCAATCGGGGGGCTGTCAGGATTCAGGAGGCCCTGCAGGAGAGCTTCCACCCTGAGGAGCCCACAGAGCCACCCCAGTCCTCCCCAATCGGGGGCTCGTGCCCCATTCCTCCCTCACCTCCTTCCACTTACCCCTTCCTAGCCCCCCCTTCCTGATGTAAAAAACAAAGGACACGTGTGCTCAAAAATAGAAACCCTCTTTATTTATCAAAACTGAGGGGGGGGATTAACCTCTGGGGTGACTGGGAAAAGGAGGTGGGAGAGGGGAAGAGAGAGGGTGGAAGAGGAGAGGGGGAAACCTGGGAGGAGGGAGCTGGAAGGGGGAAACCAGGGGAAGAAGGAGGAGGAGGAGAGGAAGTATAAAACTATGGTACGCCATATCTTCAGTACTGTGTACAGATGTGGTCTCCTCACCTCAAAAAAGATATTTTGACACAGTCTTAGCATCAAATTGAGATTTTCAGGAAAGGGTACTAGACTACTAAATAAGGACAAAATGCTAGTCTCAAGACAAATTGTGCTTTTACTCTGGGTAAAACCTTGTTGGAAAAAGATCTTCTTTCTGTGCTCATAAGACTAGCTATGTACACCAAAATTCTCTCCCTCAGAAATGGCATATGTCTGTCTGTTTTTAAAGGAGGAAAGAGCTCCATAAATCTCCATCGTGTTTTAAAAAATCCTTGACCTCCCCAAACTGTCACATTCTATTACTATTCAGCCTGATTCTTGATGGCCTCTGGTCCATCTTAATTAAACTAAAGTAATACCAAAATACACAGATTAATATGTACTATTCCAGATGGATCTGATTCTTCTCTCATATACTGTGGCTTCACACTGCTGTAACGCTTTTGTCTTGTTTTACACTGCTGTGAAAAAAGAACTGGGCCCAAAATTTTAAAAATAAGAGCCAAAAGTTAGGCAGGTAAGTAAGTGAGCTAATTTTCAGAAATACTGCATGTAACTAGTTCTTTCCATCAATCTCAACTTCTGAAATTTTGCATGTTAAAGTTTAGATTTAATTAAAAAAATGTTTTTTTGTCTAAGCCCTGTATTTGTAACTTCTTTCCAGTTCCAAGAAACTTGGAGACAGTTTGCTTTCAGCCTTCAAATAGTCATCTCCACTTTTTGGTGAAAATTAAGTATAATTCAGATGGCTGAAATTTTCTGAACACTTTGTAAATAAGCAAAAAGGACTTTTAAAAGGCATTTTATGTAAAAGTATTGCCTCTCCCCCCCACAGAATATTTCATTTTCAACTTTTCTAATCAAGAGGGCAATCAAAAAATTTTTATTGTTATTTCAGTATCATTTTAAAGGAGTAGCTAAACATATTTTGTATAGGTTGCTGTATTACAGGTGGAACTGTGACTACGGACATAAAAGCCACATGCTGACTGGTCAATTGAGCCTTTCTGATATCACAATAATTCACCAAGTCCTGATGGTGCACAGCTGGGATTTAATCACTGAAACACACTAGAACACACTCTGCTAAGCTAATAATTAGGTGCCGTTTCTACAGAGAAATTTAGGGGGGGGAGAGATATAAAGTGAATGTTTGATACTATCCCTAGCTGTAAAATGCTATTTTAGCAGCATGTTTGAACTCACTTTCTATATCTATCCGAAAGCTTACATTGGTGCCCAATTGGGAACTCTTTAATATTCCAAATATTGGGTTGTTTGGGGGAGGCTATAAGAGAAGAGTTGAAATTGTCTGCTGACCACAAATTGTCACTGAAAGGGAAGCCAAGATTCAGCTGTGGCAGTCAAGACAAGGGTTCCAACAACCCTAGTAGGGGACAGGTACAAAAAAAAAATCAGCAAAACTGTGGAAAAAAAATTATTTGTAACTGCCCCTTTACTGTTTACACTTAGCTTTTTATTAGGAGCTATTTTTCATAATGATGGATACATGTCGTAAAGGCATACAAAATGCCATATAATTATAGAAAAATAGAAATGGTGGTCTCAAAGGGGCCATCTAGACCACCTGTGCTGAGGCAAGACCATTGCTATGTTTCTAACCTATTCATGAAAACCTCCAGTGATGGGGATGCCACAACTTTCCTTGGTAACTTCTTGCAGTACTTAACTCTGTGCTAAAATGAAGAATACTCCACCAGCTGTAAGACACATCAGGGTATATAATAGCAGAATACCAGCATGCCTTTTGGAAGATATGCAGGCACTCAAGTGCTTCCTCACAGCACACACAAAATGTACACCAATAACCTAGTAATGGACACCCTTGTTGTGATTTATTGCTATATGCACAATGGATCCAGAAAAATGATTGGCTACTTGAATATGTAAGCACACTTGAACCATACCAATTATGTTCAACAGACCTACAACTAGTTATACTATTTCATTTGGGGCATTGAAAAAAAAAGCCTGTCATAACACTATTTAATGACATTAATGAAAGCAGGGACAAGGAAGGAAGATTTTTGTGCATCCACTTGGGAAAAAACAGTCAGATAGTCTTTCTGAAACATTCAGGACCATGAAACAATCCTTCCCTATGAATGTAAATATGCAGCCATATTTGAAACCTTTAACCCTAGTGCACACATAGAAATATGATTTGTAAACAGAGTTGTTTATTACAACTAGCCCTGGTTCATTTTCCAATCATATTTCAGAGATAAGTCAAAATTATTGAAATAAAAATGTCTGGCAGGTACTTTCATTTGCCTCTTTTATTACAAATCCATATTCAGATATGTTAATATAAAGATGTACAATATTACATAAAGGGCACAAAAACTGACATTGTGACACTAGTGGTTGAATGGTTCAGTTATTGTAGCAGCTCTTATTCAGCTATTTTCTAGGGCTCTCATCAGTCTTTTGTGTGAAAGTCTTTGGTGAGGAGTCAAGTCTGAACTGATAAGGCCTTGGAGACATAATCACTGGCCTTCATTTTCCATTGACAGCACCATGGAGCCAATTCACAAACATTTTCATATTAATATTGAGCAATTTCCCTACATTCTAATCCATCAAAGTAGGCTATTAATCCTTCCCGTACTGTTCTCTATTCAAATGCTAACAATTTTCTTCTCACAAGCTAAAACATTTGTCCTACAGCCCCTCACACAAAGACACTGTACTGTCAGCAATGATTGATCAGAGTATTAATATGAGAGATGCAATGTAAATTATATCAATGATACCACACGTATGTGGGGAGGGGAAAATCTTTTTAAGGGATAAATTGAATGCAGAACATAATGAATAATTTCCCAAGGAACATTTTAAAATATTCCTCATAGTGTGTTTTTTTGGAAATGTATGAAGGTTTTCAGTGATTTTAGTGCTATAGTAGAACCTCAGAATTATGAACACTAGATACGAACCGACTGTTGAGCCATATACCTCATTTGGAACCAGATGTAAGCAATCAGGAAGCAGCAGAAACCAAAAACAAATACATGAATAAATGCTAATATGATACAATAATGTGTTAAATATAAACTATTTAAAAAGGTAAAGAAAAACTTTATAAAAGGATTTGACAACGTAAGGAAAAGGAGTCCATATTTGATTCATTTAAATTAAATCAGTTAAAGCATCATTTTTCTTCTGTATAGTAAAGTTTCATTGCTGTACTAAATCAATGTGCAGGTGTAAACTTTTGAACGAACCACTATAATTTTTTATTCTGAGTTATGATCATTTCTGATTTACAAAACAATCCCCATTTCCAAGGTGCGCATAACATTTGGGGTTCTATTGCATTGTTTTGTGGTTGCAAATAAATTCAAATGAAATAAATTTTTTAAAAAAAGTTATTTGCTAAGATTAGTGATATGAGATCTTAAAATATATCGTATATGCAGTATTGTTGTCACTGTGTTGGTCCCAGTTATTAGACAAACTTCTGTTAGTGAAAGACGCAAGCTTTTGAGCTTACACAGAGTTCTTCTTCAGGTCTAGGAAAGATAGTACCTTTAAATCTTGAGAAGTTCTCCTTCAACAGGGGAAGTTGGTCCTAAAAATGATATTTCCTCCCCCACTCTGTCTGTCATAGGCTCTATGAGAAGATTCAATAATTTTACTAATGCACAGCTTATACCAAGATGTACAAAATGCAAGTTTAGAATGAGAAAGCATAATGAGAAAATGTTCAAAAGACATAATTGTATAGACCTCATTATATAGTTGTGTAGTATGTGTAGCATGGATAGCTTTTTTGCCACCTTTGCACATTCTTGATTCTGGAAGCTGCCAAGGGCTGAACCAGTATCTGTTACAAATTAGAGCAACCTCAGTGATGCTCATCTACGCAGTCATTTTGCCAGACTAGGACTGCCTCTTCCCACCCTTGATATGCTCCCCATATTGTTCTGAAATGCCCCTTAGAACAAGGTCAGTTGGGAAGGAGAGAGAAGGGGGTGGCATATTATCCTGTCCAAGGGATATCCTCTGTTCCTGTCTTCAGGCAGCTTTAAGTGGCCCAAAGGGGATTTAAGAGGAGCTGAAGTTCAATTTCATATTATAAATGGAATGGGGGGAAAATCAAACAGCAGGGTGCCCCATGTAACCTGAGTAAGAATATTGAGTGCACGTTACACTAACAACTTTGATTATTCCACAAACATAAAACAACCTCTCCTTTCTCCTTTTTAAAATAATACTAAAAATTTAAATCCACAATGGGACATAAAGCTTCTTCAGGCTCAAATGCAGCCTACAGATCTTAAATGTCTACCAGTTAATGGCAGTTCAATGGTCTGTGTGAAATAAGGGTGATAATTTCAGCTCACATTCCAACAGGCTGCATTCTAGTCAACATCCTCACCAACTGGCACCATGAGCTAACTCCTGGTGCAAGACCAGATTATCTGCTGAAGCCATGGGGCTTGAGGGGTCTCAGAATCAGCAGCTTGCAGGACTGGTTTGTTGGCACTCTCAGCAAAGAGGACAACGAATGGCTAAGGACTTTTATTCTCATTCTCTAGACTTCCCCCCCACACACATCAAGATAGCACTGAGACATCTCAGTAGTGCAGTCCAGACAAGCATGCACTGCCACTGCTCATTCTGTGCTTGTTCCATAAGGTGAGGATGTAGGTCTTTCTGGCTGTCAATCTACTGCCTTCCAGAAGCGCTAAAAATCACACACAAGCACTTCTTAAATTAAATACCGTGTTTCCACCCACTCTAGCTTGAGTGTATTATACCTTTAAAATTAGCAGTTAAATATATTTGTATTTTAAAGCCACTTAGGACCTCTTCCAATTACTTACATTAGTACTTTGGCAGATATTTAATCCTTTTTTATGTTGAGTCAGACTCCTGAATCTGAATTAAAAACCTACCAAAGAATAATTTGTCTTTTTCTACATGTCCAGACAACTAGAAAGGATACTGTAAGATCTCCAACTGTATATACGAGAGAATAAATATTCAGAAGACTACTCAAGGCTCCCGTGTCAGGATGATTAATGGAATTTACATGTATTGTGGAGGAGTAATATGTTCAGGGATAATCCTGCGTGTGAAAAGCCCCCTCATTTCCCACTGACTACCATAAGAAGGTGCTCTGTGGGTGCTCCACAATTTAGAACAGAAGAAAATGTTGGGCGGGTCCAACCAGCTATGTCTAAACGTGTTTGATACACGAGCTAAGAATCAATCTGGATTGGTACTTGGATAGGAGTCCACCAATGAAAAACAAATGGATGCAGAAAAGGAGATGATGACTCAGTGAAATCCTGCCTTTTGAAGCAGCCCTGGGCTTGAGTGGGGCAAGCTCTTAGGGTGTGTTGCAATTTTTCACATCAGCTTTAAAACAAATAATCTGATCACTCTGTAGTAATTAAAGATCCCCTAATGATTTTATATAAGAAAGAGTGATTTGTTAAATTTGGCCAAGACATCAAAGTTAAGAATCTGCTGATGTAAATTCAAATGTAAATTCCTGACTCAAGCTGTTATATATTATGATGTGCTCTGTTAAACAGTATTTTCACCTCAGAGGTGGATCGACTAAGTGTTAATTGAAGTAATTCCTGTTATTTTTTATTACACCGTTATAATACGGTGGGAGAAAGATTCCTATATTTTTTATATTTGGGTGTTTATAGCTATATATTGACAATTTATTAGGTAGTTGCCCATTTTTTTTCCTGCACAACAAAAAAATTGGTATTTACCTAGGATCTACAGTAAAACTCCATTGGTCCGGCATCCAATGCTCCGGCACTCCTGATAGTCTGGCACCATCAGGAACCCGGAAGTGCTCTGGCTGCTGGACAATTGGAACTGCTCTGCGCCCAGCTTTCCCAATTCAGCCACTGCTGAAACTGACCAGCAGCTGACTCGGGGAAGCAGGGGGCAGAATAGCTGGGGTGCTGCCGGGTTGGTTCCATAGTGCTGCCCCTCGGTGTTGCGGGACCAACCTGGCAGCATCCCACCTGCTCTTGGGGATGCCTGGGGAAGAGCAACTGGAGTGCTGCCAGGTTGGTCCGGCAGCGCCGAAGGGCAGTGCTACCGGACCAACCCGGCAGCATCCTAGCTGCTCTGCCCCAGGCGTCCCGGATTCAGCTGCTGCTGAAACTGACCAGCAGCGGCTGAATCGGAGACATCTGGGGCAAAGCCGGACTATCGGAACGGGGGGGCTATGAGGGGTCTGGGGTGGCATCCCCCTCATCCCACCCCACCCCAAACCCATCATAGCCCCCCTTCAGATAGTCCGGCATATTTGATAATCCGACACCCCCTGGGTCCTAAAGGTGCCAGATTATCGGAAGTTTACTGTACAAGGCATCATGCTGTGCTAATGCAAAAGCAGCAGAGAAAGCACAACCAACCTAGCAGAGGTTCATTTCCAGAGTCAAGCTGAGCACTTGAAATCTCACTGAAGTCTAGTACTTCCACAACAGTTCAGAGCCTTTTAAAAATTAGGTCGATTTTATTTAGGTGCCTAAATATGGAAATCAGATTTAAGCACCTAAATAAAATTGGACTTAGGAACCTAAATTTAAGCACTGAAGTTTGAAAATTTTGGTCCAGATTACTAAACCTGTGGAAATGTTGAACTTTAGTGGCAAACCGACAGGGGACTATGGACCTTGGTATCTAAATTGATATTTGATATTAGTTCCCTCAGACACACACCAAGGCTGTGTCTACATTGGCATCCCTTTCCGGAAAAGGGATGCTAATGAGACACTTCGGAATTGCAAATCCATGGGGGCATTTGCATTTACATGGCTGCCGCTTTTTTCCGGCTCGGGGTTTTTGCTGGAGAAAAGCGCCAGTGTAGACGCGATTCTCCGGAAAATAAGCCCTTTTCTGGAAGATCCCTTATTCCTACTTGAAATAGGAATAAGGGATCCTCCAGAAAAGGGCTTATTTTCCAGAGAATCGCGTCTACACTGGCGCTTTTCTCCGGCAAAAACCCCGAGCCGGAAAAAAGCAGCAGCCATGTAAATGCAAATGCCGCGGGGGATATTTAAATCCCCCGCAGATTTGCAATTCCAAAGTGTCTCATTAGCATCCCTTTTCCGGAAATCTAAGGATGTGTCTAGACTACAGGGTTTTTTTTGTTTTTTTTTTCGAAAAAGTGGCCTTTTTTCGAAAAAACTTTCCCTACATCTAGATTCCTGCCGCGTTCTTTTGAATGAAAATTGAAAGAATGCGGCAGTTTTTTTGACTGCAGAAAACCTCATTTTACAAGGAATAATGCCTTTTTTCAAAAGCGCTCTTTCAAAAACAGGTGCTATGTAATGCAAACTGTGCTTTTTCAAAAGAGAGCATCCAGACTGCCTGCTTGTTTTTTTTCGAAAGTACTTGTTGTAGTCTAGATGCACTTTTTTGAAAGAGGCTTTTTTGAAAGTATCTCTCGGAAAAGCCTCTTTCAAAAAAGGTAAATGGTCTAGATGTTCCCCAAGAGTACTGCAAAGGCCTGCGGGGCAATCCAAAGTGCTATAACTAATACAGAGCCATGGGGGATACATTGTAACTTTTGATAACCAGGAATACTGGATAAAGGGAATGTTGATAACTTTACTTCTATTTTATAGGAAAGTCCTACCTGGTGCGTCCAACCTCAGTGCAGTATGATGAGACTGCTATCTTGGGGGGCAAATGCCAACACAGATTGTAAGGCACTTTGCCTTCTTTTGTAGAAACAATGTGCTTCCCGACTGCACAGCATTCCTCATGGCAGGCTTCCACCTTTGCAACTTGCCCCCTACGACTGTCAGAGCTTGAATTAGGCAAGTTTCAGATCATGCTTCAAGGCTTTTTTTTTTTTTTTTTTTGCTTTAACCAGGCTTTTTGGCTGAACACAGTTTATTGTTCTTGAAGTTAGCCAGATGCCTTAAATCAGGCAACATTTTATGATGGGCAGGGCTGTTTATGAGTTCTGAGCTCTGTGCGGTTCTAATAATTATTGCTCAGCACTTCGGTATGTTTGTTTTAGAGGCTCTATTTAGGACAGTAAAAAACTAAGTAATACTGAGTGTACAATCTTTACTAGAAAGAAAAAGCTGTTAGGCAGAGGAACTTGAGGAGTTATCTGCTCTGCTATACATGGGGGCCTCTGTTTTGTCAGCCTCAAAGTTTAACACCAAAAGAAGGTCTCCCAGCAGCTCCTATTCACTTTCTAGTAGTGGATTGAGAAACCCAAGCTGTTCCTACAGCTCTCTTGTCTCGTGTTAATCTCTATATTCTATTGTATAGCAATTCACCTTATACATAAGTCACTTATTTTGGAATATCACAGATCTAAATTATAAAACTATATATAGTAAGTTTTAATACTACTACAGCTCTCAGAGGTTTTGTTTTTACTCCAGCAGTAGGTTCCTCAACAGAAAGTGCTGAATTTTAGGCCTGTTAATGCCAATGAGGACCTTGAAATCACCATGTGGGATAGAAACTAAAAACCCAGCACAGTGAAGATATTACAATTAGACTATAGTAGGATACTCTGGTTCCTCAACACTTTTGCAGATGCTATAATTCTGAAAAGATGTTTCTAGAGGTGCCTTTTTAATTAATTTATTTTTGACAGTGGTTTAAGTATATTAGATACAAGACCTTTGAAAAATGCTGCATGACAGTTTAATTTTACTATAAGGTTTTATACATGAAAATTGTATTAATTTGTTCAGTAGCAAAATAAAATAAAATAAAATAAAATAAAATAAAATAAAATAAAATGGAGGTAATTTAGCAATTTAAAACAAAAATAAGGCTCAGCAAAAGCAAGGATCTACTTTAAAAATAGATTTCTTTGAAAACATCATCCGTTTTCCCTACAGTGATCTCAGAATACCTTTAACCTATAAACCAGAACTAGACTGGCAAAAAAGCTCTATTTGAATTTAATTCAGTAGAAAGAAATATTTATATTGCAATATTTGGTTTCTTGTTTTCTATCAATATATCCAAAAAGCATTTTTGCATCACTCACACAAAAATATGATAAGATTACAGATAAAAAAAATCCTGTTATGTGAGTTAATATAATTCTGGAGAAGAATGATTTTGACCAATTGGTGTAGTGGTTCAATGCACTAGTGAACTAGGCTTTCTGCGTCCAGTGGTCCAAAGTCAGAATGCTATGCAGGCTGAATAAGGAGATGAATTTAAAATGCTTAAATGACAAGTTTGAAACTTGACTGCCTCAGACAAAACTGTATTTAACCCTTTACCTTCACAGCCTTCTTAAAGAAGCTTTATTAATCATTCTGATTAGGCTTAGAAATTTTAGGATGTACATATTTTCCATGAGAGTCTCAAGATGTGACATTTAGGATATATAAAAATGCTAAACAAATGGAAATTACTATAATTACATTTAAATATAAACAAGAAATATTGTATCAAGACACTTTAAGGATTATATAAGAAGACGACAGAGCAAAAACTTGCGTCAAATTGTTTTGGTAACCAAAACATGAAGAGGTTGTCTGTTTACGATGAGTATTTTGTAGCAGCATAATCAAATATTATTTAATATAATTTGTTTGAAATATCACTTAGTAATAACCACTCAGAGACTGATCCTGCAATCCTTCCACATGTGAGCAGTCCTAGTGACTTCAATGGGACCAGTTCCTTGAAAAAAGCTTTTAGATTGGGCCCTTAATATTTGTATTTTAAAATATGGAAAATAACATACTAAAATGAAGCAATCAGTCAGCAGCCTATGTGCTCCAGCAACTGGAAAGGATTGAAAGTCAGTGAGTAGATAATTATTCAAGGTCAAACTGTTCTAGTTTGATGCCAGGAAAAAAAAAAAGCAAACAGTGAGGGTTAGCCAATACTTCACAAACACTTGTTTAAGGATTTCCTAATTACTATAAGTGGTTCCTCCAGCCCTGGTGCTTAAAAGGCAGTTTTATATGCATGATGTCATCCTTTCTTCCCATTATCTTCACAGTAGATATCCAGTATTAAGAAAGTAAGCAAGAAAAATAGTCACAACAATGACTTTTTTCATATTTTCTATGGTTTTAAAAATAAATGTCTTGTATTACAGTTAAAAATGGCAAATTGAAATGTGGCTCCATTAGCTGTTAAAATCTATAACCATGTTTTGTCCAAAATCATAAAAGTGCAATTATCTTCCTCAAATAAGGCCTTTGTTATGCATCACAGAATAATTTCATTTCTCTTTTTAACTTAAAAAATATAAACAGAATTCACAAGTGGTGCCCTAAAATAAACTGCAAAACAAGTTTTAAAATTTCTAAAGGCAAATTGAGGAAACAATATTTGTTATATTATATATTGCTGGATCATGAATCTTTAGCACACGCAAGACAAACTAAAGGTTTCAATACACTAAATTGAAAAAAAGGGAATTAAAATCTTGATGCTAATTTAGGGGCTAATCCAAAGCTCATTCAAGGCAACTGGAGTTTTTCATTTACTTCAGTGCTATATAGATCAGAAATTAGTTATTGCTACTTATGACCAATGGATGAAGAAGCTCTCAGCAGTGGCCTGACACTGTTCCCTCTAAAATTAATGGGTGTTTCACCATTGAGTTCCATGGAAGCAGAAGTAGGCCAAAGCTTTGGAAATTTCCAATGCAAGTTATTACATACTTCTATTAGTATTTTATACATGGTAATGTTAGAAAAGATAAATCAAATTGAAACAGATTACTGTCTGAAAAATGCAATATTTCAATTTGAAAGCAAAAAGCTTTTTACATGGATTCATAGCCTTTTTTAAGGCTAAAAAGGCAAAAAGAACATTAGATCGTCTATTTTGGTCTCCTGTATAACACAGACCATAGAATTTCATCCAGCTTCATTGAACTGAATTTTGTTGAGATGCTGACACAAGCTAAACATAATTATCTACAGATTTCAGGGAAGAAATATTGTTCTGGAAGAATCCTCCATTTTATGAAGGCAAATAATCAGCTCTTTCTCCTTTCACAATGAAAACACATTTACACAAAAACATCTACTTTCATATATAATAATGCAAGATCCCTGCTTGAATGCAAAGCTGTAATCCAGCAATCAAGCTCTGCTAAGAGTATATTAAATAGTAATAAAGAAATAAATATGAAACCAAGGAACAATGTATACCTTATGATTCAAATGGTCCCATACACTGATATTTATATTAACATACATAAGAGCACAGATACACATTTGTTTGTTTGTTTTTTACAGGCTGCCAGATAGAGAACATCTAACATGCCTCTACAGCTATAGAATCCCATTGGTGCAAAGCCATCCACTGTTTCATGCACACTGCCAAGAGTCACAGTCAGGCTGTGATTAATGGCTCGGCATACTTGCATTAACACATTCCCATCAGTTGACTACCTGGGTCCAGGAGGAGTCTGGAATCTCCAGCTACCACACTGCAATTGTCCTCTGCTTTTCCACCAGGAGGGCAGCTCTCATTTAGATGTCCAGGTGCCTTCATGCTGGGATGAGCTCCAGTTCCAGGAAGATGGCTTTCCAGTTCTGATAGTTCTGTATCCAGTGCTCATCATCCCAGACCTGTATAACAATGTTTGTTTCCAAAGCCCCAAAGTGATGGTCCACCATGTTCAGCAGCTCTGTGAGTGCCAAAGTAATCTGGTGTTTCTTTCCATGGAACTCTTCTCAGACTGGAAGCTCATGATATGCTGCATGACCATCCACATTGTGTTCATAACAGTGATCACAACAGTAGAGAGCAGGGCAGGATAAATCCTTTGAGACAGAATTGGTTAGAGTGCCAATGTGGGTTTCCCAGTGGTGAGGGAAGGCCTAAACCTCAGGGGCCAGATTCAAACAACCCAGAGGCTGCATCTGGCACCCAGGCCTTAGGTTCCCCACCACTGCTCTACCATATCCCCCCTTAGTCTCCTCTTTTCTAAGCTGAAAAATCTCAGTTTTATTAGCGTGTCCTCACATGGCAGACATTCCAAAGCCCTAATAATTTATATTGCTCTTTTCTGAACTATTTCCGACAAAATATCTTTTTTTAAACGAAGCGACCACATCTGCATGCTGTATTCAAAATGTGGGCGTACCATGGATTTATATATAGGCAATAAGATATTCTGTTTTATTCTCTATCTCTTTCTTAATGATTCCCAACATTCTGTTTGCTTTTTTGACCGCTGCTTTACATTGAGTGGATGTTTTCAGAGAACTATTCACAATGACTCCAAGATCTCTCGCTTGAGTGATAATATTTTACATAGTCCCTATCATTTTGTATGTAGAGTTGGGATTATGTTTGCCAATGTGCATTACTTTGAATTTATCAACATTAAAAATTCATCTGCCATTTTGTTGTCCAGTCACCTAGCTTTGTGAGGTCCTTTTGGAGCTCTTCACAGTCTGCTTTGGTCTTAACTATCTTGAGCGATTTAGTATCATCTGTAGTGACTATACATTTCACCATCTCAGACAACAGCAGCAGCAACAAATAGCTGAGAAAACTTGTAATGTAGGGTCCATTTCCTTATGATAAACAATATTTCTTGCCTCTTCAAGTGAGTGTATATAAATCATGAGCAATGTACGTGAAACAGAGCAAGAGCGGGCATGTGAGAAATATGGCTAAAGTGAGGCAAATGTTTTATAAGGAGGGATAGTCTCTACAAAGCATAGTGGCCTCCACCATAACTAACTGAAGAATGATACTGAGGGGAAAAAAGAGGAAAGAAATTGTCAATTAGAGTGTCTCTGCTACATGAAGCTGATAAGAAAAGTTAGTACCTTCTCTAAGTACCCTTTGTTTGGTTTTTTTATGTCATTAGGATGTGGAATGTAGTTGGCCATCCAGCCAATGTCATATATAGTCTCCACATGACTACATGTTTTTAACTCTACAAAACGTTTATCTTGTGGAACAAATGGTACTCCCTTAGCACTTCAGTATGCATCCCACATTTATGCCATCACTTGTCAAAGCAACAATCTAGCAAAATTAAGGCATTATTGTTTTAAAAATAAGTCAGTGGTTTCTTCTGTCTTTTTAATGTCCACCTCTTAGCATAACAAAGCTTTTCATAGCTTACTAATGGCTCTCTGTCACTGGTGCTGAGAACTATTATCACTGCTCGGCCCCTTCACATGGGCCTTTCAAACATCACTGTTTCACTTAATTCTTTCACCTCCTTCAGTTCAAATGCAATAAAAACCTTTCACTGGCTGACAACTAAAAAGGCAGAACAGCCTCCAACTGCTGTATAATTCAGGAGGGTTCTTTCTCATTTTAATTGGCTGCCTAATTGGAATGTTTATGGGTTCTGTGATAGCTTGGGCTGAAAAGGCACGGTGAGCAATTATGTGCTCAGCATTCCTATCTGGCAGAGTTAATAGTTTAAAAAAAAAGCTAAAGTTCACTGGAATGCCATGTTTTTGTTCTCTAAGAAATACCTTGATTTGAAACAATGTAATCCCCAAGTCAGAAATTATGTCAAGCTGTGCTTATCCAGTAGCAAGTTTGAGCTTTTGGAAGCCTCTCTGCTCCTTTTTGATGTTAGCATAACATGAGGAACAGGAGGCTATCTGGTGGCTGTCAAGTTTATAACTGCTTGCGCTCTCACTGGCTGGAGATAAGGATGTAAGCAGAGCACTTGATGGACTTGATTAATTCTCTGGAACAAAGGTTTGTCTTCCTTGGCTCGATGAATGACTTCATTCTAGTAGATGAGGTCACCCAAGTCAAGGCAATAAAGTTTCTGATATTCACATGAAAGCCAGTTTTCAAAGCTGCCATCCCCTAAAAAGAGAATCACAAGTGTTTCCTCATTTACCTACATTATAGTGACAGCATCCACACTACTATAGATAAGCCTGATGTCTCTCCTCTCCAGCACAAAGCTGTATTTTCAACTGTATAATTGATACCAGTATGAGACTTGTTAAAGACAAAAAACTTTTTGTTTTCAGAAACAAATATATTAGCAAAGGAATTTGCTGAAATGATAGCAGGAAGAAGCGGAGGAAGATTGCTTTCCTGCCTGGATGCTATGTTGTTTGCATTCCTACTGGTCTTACATGGTTTTACTTTGAAATATAACTCTGTGGACTGTTCATCCACAAGGTCGATTAGGCCTTTTTTGTTTATTAAATGCTTCTTAGGTACAGTTACACTTTTGAAACTAAATGCTTTGCAGACACAGTAACTTTTCCCACAGCAGTTTCATATGTAGACCTATATTAACCTGCTGAGTTTTTTTGGGTTTTTTAAACTGTTTTGAACAAGTATTTAAATAATAAATATATGCACTGATCCTAAAGGGTGGAATCCAGATTAATTTTGTGCCACAATTTGTCATATTTAGCAAAGCTGAGCGAGGATTTTTAAGGCTTCTTAAGGATGCCTAGTCTATGCACAGACCGTAGGGCCCCAGCAATTCAAAAGGGCCCATGGCTCCGAGAAACCTGGCCCCTTTAAATTGTGATTGGAGCCCAGAGCAGTGTGCTCCAGGCAGCACTGAGGGCTGGCTGCTCTCAAACCTATCCATTCTGGCCACTCGGAGCCAGTCTTCCCCCACCCACACCTTGCCCAGCACCCTGGCAAATCCGTCAGCCACCCTGCTTCCATAGGATCCTTTCCTTTCAATAAGACTGCCTGATCTAAGAGGAACAACATAGTTTAGTGGATAGGGTATGGGACTGGCACTCAAGAGCCCTGGGATTATTTCCAACTCTGCCAGAGACATGAAGGATACATTCTGTAAAGAGAGCGATGGAGAAAACACATTATATAACCATGACAGCAGCAGCAGCTCCTTCGTCTCCTTTTCCTCAGAGTGTGAAGTGAGCAAGGGCCATTCTTTCCCCTTTTTCCCAATGAGGGCTGTACAAGGCACTGGGATTGGCTTAGAAGAGTGGTGGCAAGTAGAGTTACAGTCCTCTATTAGTAACTCCAAGCAGAGCACAGAAAGAACCCCAGTGACGTGGAGTGGGGATCAGATCAGGTCATTTCTCTTCTGTCCACGTTATTGTTGAGTGGTGGGATCCATTTTGGGAAGTAAGAGCATAGCGACTAGCATGAAACTAAGTGGAAAGTGCTGATGAATTCAGGAGCATGACTCATAGGATAGGATGGGAAATCTTGAACATTTCTACAGCAAGGGCCACATTTTAATAGAGTTTATCTCCTAGACACTTTCCCTTATGTTCATGATTGAATGGATGAACTTTCCCCTTCCATTCATGACAATATTGCTAACAGGGGAAAAATTAATGTATTTATGTCAGTGTTTCCCAAATGGTGTTCCACAGAACCCCAGGGTTCCGTGAAGTGAAAATAAGGGTTCCGCGAAAAAATTCCATTACAATAACATTTTATTATTTTTTTAAAATAATAATTAATATTTAAGCATTTATGATTTCAATTGAAAACAATTTCATTTGCATTTAGCATGGTAAGTGTCCCTGTGTAATGCCAGCTTAGCCAGAGAGAGGGGCCGATGATGTCACTACTCGGTGGTGCACGCGCAGTCAGTCAGTGGTGTGATCGCCTCTTACATACCACCGTAAATCCCCGTACTCATTCTCAGGGATCTCGTCTGTAGGACAACTGCCAATATAATGCATATTCATTTTTGAGCTTTATTTTTTGTACACACTAAATGTGATTTTTCTTTTTAAATGTGCGCAATTTAACTAAACGTTGATCTCATGACCTTGTTTAGCATTTGTTTATTATTATCCTTACTTATTTGTGGTCTGCTTTTTCAGCTCCATATATAAGGCTGTAATTAGGTGGTTCCGCTAAATTCTTTCGAGTTTAAAAGGGTTCCATGGCCAAATAAAATTGGAAAACACTGGGTTATGTGTTTTCAACTATTTGCTTCAATGTGGTTTTGTCCTGTCTGTTGTTGCTTTGTATCACTAATTATGTTACTCCTCTCTAATTATGCTTTATCACCTAAGTCCCCTGGTATAATTACTTCACGGCATCTTTGTTCCCTCTTTTTGCCTTGCTTCCTGGACACTCTGCCCAGCCACGCAGTCATTTTCATTCCTGTTCCTCAGGACATCATCCTTTCAGCCTTGCTCTTTTCTTCCCAGGACATTCCTCTTCTACAGGTGATTGGCAGTTCCAATCCCTATTTCCTCTCTTTTTATAAAGTAATATTCCTTATTAGAGGCTGCAGCCCTGGCTTGACACACTACTAAAGCTGGCTTCATTTTCAAGCTGCTTTTATAGGCTTCCAAAGGTAAAAAGCCAGGTCTTGCTGGAGCCAATGGCAAAATTCCTGCTGACTTGACTGGTGCCAATGGCAAAATTCCCACTGACTTGATTTTGCCCCAGGTTTTCAATTGCCATCTGGACACCAGTAGAAGCAGTTTAAAATAAATAAATCAATAAAAGAGAAGGAAAGTCAGCACCACATCTCACCATGCCAGCTCCTCACAGACTGCCACCAAGGGTTCGTCTAGATTACATGCTTCTTTCGAAAGAAGCTTTTTCAAAAGAATCTTTCAAAAAAGCTGTTTTTGAAAGAGCTCGTCTAGATAGCCACAACTTTTTTGAAAAAGCAATCCACTTTTTCGAAAGAGAGCACACGGACAATCTGGATGCTCTCTTTCGAAAATGCTTTGTCTGTGGTCAAGAACACCTTTTTTTGAAAGAGCTCTTTCTGTCAAAAAAAATCACTGCATTCTTTCGATTTAATTTTGAAAGAACGCAGCGGCAGTTTAGATGTAGGTGAAGTTTTTTTGAAAAAAGGCCACTTTTTTCAAAAAAAACCTGTAGTCTAGACATAGCCCAAGGGCTCTGCAGACCACAGTTTAAGAAATACTGAGCTAGTACATACTTGGGGACCCTCAGAAATATTTTGCTGCAGAAATACCTTTCAGGAATTTCTTTCAGAAGAAAACTGTCCTAAAACCCACTACCAAGCTGTGACCCCCAAAGGGCACAAAAATGAATATAACCTTAGTTTGACTCCATGTGCAGTCCTATCAGACATAGACCTACACAGCAGACCACATAGTAGGGGCAATTTTGCAATTTTAAGAGTTGTCTAGTAAATAACTCTTACTTTTCAAACTATCTGTGGTCACTTTCACCTCAGATTATAATGAAACAACAATGGCAACCTCACAGGAAATCCTGACTGCACAAGGAAACCTGAATACATGAAGGCCCAGATAGAAATGATGAGCCTAACTACCTTTGAGGATCAGAGCTACCGGGCACGTATGACACAATCCCTGAACATGACACTGGGTTCAGGGAGAGAGATGTCCATCTGTCAGGTTTTTTCATTACAGGAATTATTTATTTATTTTGAGAGAGGTATTTATCTCTGTGCATCTGATACTGGCCAGTGCCAGTAACAGGTTACTGGACCATTAACTTCATCGGGTAGAGCAGAAAGTAAAATTCTATATAACATAACACTATTGTGAAATATTCTGAGAAGAATGCTGATGCCCTGCCTAATCCCTCAGCATTTGGGATTTTTTAGAAAGGGCAGCGGACACTGTACAACATTTCAAGTATTCACTCTGAAGTGAACTGTTGTGCACAACATTTTCTCATTTTTTCCCCCACTAGTTCCTCTGAGTAGCATCAAATTATGTTTTATAGGGAGTTTATATGCACAATTCTATTCGAAATAAAACACTGTTGTCCAAATCTCATGGTTTAGTGACAACACTGAAAACTCTCACACTCAAAATTGCAGACTCGCTGTAAATTGTCATTCCCTAAATCTGAACAATGCTTAAAGGGGTCAATAACATGGAAGAAATCTTCAACTGGAAGGAGAAGGCCTTAAGAGCATGATACAGACATTTGCTCCTATGTGAGGGTTCAACTTCTCTCCATGAAAAAAGCTTCTATGAAGTTGTAGATTTATACACTTCAATTAGATGCTTAATAAAGCATGGTAATTTTTATTGACAACAGAGACAGTCTTTACAACATCATATGCCATTTATGCATATAACTGTGCACTTGAAGAAAGATGCATCTTACTTTCTTTCCTCATAATTGTTGTTTCTTTCATCTTGACCATCACAGGGTGAGATTTGCAATGATAATACATATTAAGTATATAATAAAGTGAAATTTTTGGCTTGTAAAAATATCAGGAAATGATAACACATTCAGAGGAAAAATCAAAATGACTCTTTAAAATATGAAAGGCCTCAACACACAGCTTTGAATTTACGCTATTTAGCATTACATTAAAATATTCAAAATATAAATCAAAATTCAAGGGTATAAGTAATATTCAATTTCAAATTTATGGCATTTTAAAATAAGGTGATTTCCCCAAATGTGCAATAAATTTGGTTTTGTGGAATTGCACATGCCATCTTATCATGACAGTTGCTTTATCTACACAGTCCACTGAAGCCTAGTCACTTTATATAATCTGAATTCACAAATCAACTGTCGTCTTCACTTCACTGATTCATTGCTGATGGGGCTTTCACAAGGTAAAAAATCCTTTCCAAGTTGACAAGAGTAATAAATGGAGAGGTGAGTGCTGCCTATCCATCCTGCTGTTCTATTGTACTGCCTGTAGTGATACATGGCAGAATAAGCTCATAAACCAACCTCATCTTTTGACCTCTGCAAAGTAAATGGAAACAGTGGGGCATTTATGATGATGACTGTATTTAAGAACTAATAATGATTAGATAAACCTCTGAAATCTAACTAGCCTAACAGATCAGTTGGAAAAATGATGCTAAAAATAAAATCATGTTAATATTCTCTCTCTCTCTCTCTCACACACACACACACACACACACACACACACACACACACACACACACACACACACACACACACACACACACACACACACACACATTAAAAGTGCATCCATGAAACATTTTAAAAATCTGGACCATTATTCAGCTGCTTCAGTTTAAAAGATCTTTTACATGCAACAATGTTGAGACACTCATGCAAATGCTCAAAATGAATCTCCCAACTGTGGTTTTTAATTTCTCAGATTTGGCTAAAAACAAATATGGAGGGAATCATGATGGAATCATAATAGTGTGGAGGCTATGGAGCTATATGCAGTCATAGGCTAGTCCTATTTGTCTTTTTAACCGTGCAGTTTCATCAGACAGTGGAGAAAGCATCTCAGAAGTCAACATGGGTTTGCTAAATCTGTAACCATCAAGAAACTGAACTTGAACTGTTCTATGCAAATGTGTTTCAGAAGAAATTGGCACTCTCTGAAATCTGGGAGGATGTGTGCAATATCCTAAACAGCATAGCAGCAACATTTGCAAGCATTGAACTCAGTCTGTGCTATCTCCTTATCTAAAATATCCGTGCATTGAAAAGAACTATACAATGGTTAATTTGGTATTTCTATTTCTGTGGACCTAGTACTGTAGTACATTTTGCCTTCAGGTAGGTGGGAGAGTAAGTTAGTACTCATTCCTTCACAACAAAGGGCTGTTCTTATTTTTCTCAGATTGGATACATTTAAGTACAGTAGACTTCCGATAATCCGGAACCTATGGGACCTAGGTAGTGCCGGATTATCAGATATCCAGGACTATCAGGAGGTACTATAAAATGGTTATATATATGTACTGTATACATTATATACTGTATATATAAAGTGTTCTTAACCCTTTTTATTGTACATACTGTATACAGTATACTGTAATGTTTTAGGTTTTTTAAGACTTTTTTTACACTTTTTGCTCAGTTCAGCTGCTGCTGCTGTTACCTTGTGACTCATTTTTTGCCGAAACTCACTCACTAGGCTCTTGCCATTTTGACGCCGGACTATCAGGAGTGCCGGACTACTGGATGCCGGATTATTGGAGTTTATATATTTTACATTATATGAACATCAGGTTCGATATCATCACATAGACTGCATACACCTTTATGCTTTATATCATATATAATTGTATATAATACTCTTAATATATACAATATATATTATATTATATATATATATGACAGCTGGGGGCCCCCAGGCAAGCTCTGCACCTGATAAGGGTCGTGGCCTTATGTTGAACGGATGGGGCCAGGGCAGCAGCAGTCGGTGCTGCCCGGACTGTGGTGCTGGACCCCTTCCAACCTTCAGAGCCACTCAGAGCAATGCTCTGGTGGCCATTTTACAGGGCCCTGCTGCAGCTGGATGCCCCAGGCCTCTTTAAGATATATATATCCACACTCCTAGATTCAGCGCCTCTGATTCCTTCAGGAACACAAAAGGATCATTATTTCAAAAATTATATATTTGAGAGTCTCAAGATACACAAAAATCATTGCAATCCTTTGGAATATATCAATCAAAATCCATTCAGGTTGATATCAGAGGACCTGATCCAGTTCCTATTTAAGCAAATGGAAAAACTCACATTGGCTTCAGTGGAGACTGGAAGATCCCTTACAGTAACAGAAATCCCAGCGAATGCATGGGTCCCTTAACCATGTTGGATGCTAATAATTAACCTTTAATAGTAATTGTACATGTATGCAAAGCAAATGGAAAAATATTTCGTCAATTCTCTATTTCATATAAAAACTTTAGCAAAGCAAGGGTAAGAGCTTTTTGAAACAACATTTATACCAACACTTATAATAATAATAATAACAGCAATAATAATGCAAAATGTATATTAGTCAAAATATAGTAAAATACCCTGTGAATTTACCCAGCTACTAGAATCATAGAAACCTAGGGCTGGAAGAGACCTCAGGAGGTCATCGAGTCCAGCCCCCTTGCCCAAAACAGGACCAAATGCAGCTAAATCATCCCAGCCAGGGCTTCGTCAAGCCGGGACTTAAAAACCTCTAGGGATGGAGATTCTACCACCTCCCTAGGAAACCCATTCCAGTGCTTCACCACCCTCCTAGTGAAATTGTTTTCCAAATATCCAAACTAGATCTCCCACACTGTAACTGGAGACCATGGCTCCTTGTTCTGCCATCTGTCAATACCGAGAACAGCCTCTCTCCTTCTTTGGAACCTCCCTTTGGGACTTGAAGGCTGCTGTCAAATCCCACCTCACTCTTCTCTTCTGCAGAATAAATAAGGCCAGATCCCTCATAAGTCATGTGCCCCAGCCCCCTAATCATTTTGGTTGCCCTCCACTGGACTCTCTCCAATGCGTCCACATCCCCTCTATGCTGGAAGGCTCAGAACTGGACGCAATACTCGAGGTGTGGTCTTGCCAGTGCTGAATTAAGGGGAATAATCACTTCTCTAGATCTGCTGGAAATGCTCCTCCTAATGCACCCTTGGCTAGAAGGGCACTCTGTTGACTCATATCCAGCTTCTCATCCACTGTAAGCCCCAGATCCTTTACTGCTAAGCTGCTACTTAGACAGCTTCAGGGGGTAGCTGAGTTAGTCCGTAACTAGAAAAACTTAAAACACAACTAATAGTCTAGTAGCACCTTAGAGACTAACAAAACAGTAGATGGTATCATGAGCTTTCATGGACACAACCCACTTCCTCAGATGACTGGAGTGTTAAAAGACCAGATCCAAGAATAAATAGGGAAGGGGGGCAAAGGAGAAGAAAAAAAAGGAGAAAAAAAGACAGTGAATGGTTTCTTCAAGTTACAAGAAGCTGATAAGAACAATTAGCACCTCAACTGTTTGGTTGGTTGGTTAAGTCATTAGGATGTGGAAGGTAGTGTGCAAGCCAGCCATATGCTTGTTCATTCCATTCTGATAAGAATCAAACTTGTAAATGAAGTTAAGTTTCAACCATTCGCTTTGTATTTGGCTTGTGGAATTGGCCTGAAACAACAGGGTGACTTTGAGGTTCATTAATGAGTTCCTGGACAGGTTAAAGTATTCTCCAACAGGTGTCTGTGTGTTTCCTTTTTGGATATCTAATTTTTTACATTAATTCTTTCCATACCAGGAGTGAGCAATAACATGGTGGCGTTTTTCCTAGGTTAGCTCTTAGTGGGCCAGCACTGCTATATTTACCTGTATGGCCATTGGTTCCGGCGATCACAACTTCCATTGGCTACAGATTGCTGTTCTGGGCCAATCAGTGTGGCAGGAAGTAGCACAGACTGGAACACCATTTCCAACAGTTCCCATTGACCGGGAACAGTAATCCACACCTACGGGAGCTGCAATCGCCAGTACCTGTGGCCGTGAAGGTAAATATAGCAGTGGAGGTCTGTCAGGAGCTAATCCTGGCAAACCAGATCTGGCTCATGAGCTGGTATTTGCCCAGCTCTGCACTAAATGGATCCATTAAGTGCTAAGCCCATCTATTTAGCCACACAGTTTACTATAAAAACATCATCCTGTTGCAGACTTTCTGCACTGACTCGCCCCACTGAATTTTTTTCTCAGAAGTCCTACATGCAATAACAAAATTATTTTGGAAATGGCCTTTGGAAGCAGTGTTTGGATCTTGATCAGATTTCAACCGGGATTCGGGTTTTGAGTTAAACTTACAGGTTAGGTTAGGTAAGAGTTAGAGGTCAGTCATAATGTTGAAAGCTCATGAACAGCTCTCGTGATTTCAATCCAGGACAGCTGAAATCTCACAAGATAGCTTTCATCCAACAATTGTTGCCATCATGCAAATAGGTTCCGATATTCTGCTGTTGCTCAGAAACAGTCTAATTTTTACCAGTTGCCATGAATTGGCACTTAGGTTGCCTCTTAGCTTTCAGATGTCACCAATTTCCAGTTAAGTTTATTTGCCAGACCACTTCAAGAAATGTAATTGATTGAGTCTTTCCAAAGAGATAAAATGGAGTTTCCCTCCAAGATTGTATTTCATTATATATAAAAACCAGTTGTTCATACTATATGACTAGTGCACGTGGCCTACATGGACTTATTCTGAAAGTCAGGTGTGCTATTTCCTAATTAAATTGTACAACAAAACATTGATTATAAAGCATTCTAGTAAAACCTAATTAAGAGTGTCATTTGATAAAAGCATATTCTGCAGTTTTAGTTTACTTTCCAATATGAGTGTGGGTGTCTGTGTGGGGAAGACAGCATTATTTGCACATTTGGGGTTTCACAGGGTTTTTATTTTTCTTTCTAATAGCTGATTTTAAACTGTGTAGAAAAGTACTCTAAGGTTAGATCATATCAATTCATTAACTTCTGGTAATGTTCAGTTCTGATTTTTTTTAAAATAAAACCTTAACAATCCTAACAGAAGTGCATCGTGAAAAAAGCACTATTTCAATGTTGGCCCTTGTTCAAGCTGCATATGGTCACATAATCTTTTAAAACGCATGATTCAAGGCTCAATTTAATTATGTAATAGCCCAAATGGAATTACACTGCGGATGAAGTGCAGTACTTCAGCTCAAACACACACTGGAGTTGTGTGACTGACCCAAGCTTATTTCATTGTATTATAGAGCTTAATTTGAATGCAAGTGAACATAGCTAACAACAACTCAAATATGGTATCTTTTCCTTTTCAGCTAAATTATAATGCTTGCCAGCCTGGGATCCTTTATGGTGGTAATTTATCAGGCAGCTTACAAACATGACCACAATACAATATTAACAAGTGCTTCACATGGATGCATTTGATTTACCACAGATGGTCTTGTACTTGCTTAACAATTTAGGAACGTGTTTCTAAACCATTTTTCTGTGTCTGCATGTGCATGGGTTGAAGTTGAGTAAAGGTGAAGAGAGCAGCGAGATGGGGGCAGGGAGATGCAGCAAGAAAAGAGCCAACATACCAGCAGATAAAGAGCTTGTAACCAGTACATTCTACAAGTTCCTCACTTGTGGAAACAGTTGTTCTACCTATGCATCTAGCTCTCATATCGGCACCTATCACCACAGTCACTGCAGCAGCTCTAACATTCCACATAGGGGATGTCAATGCCAAGAAAGGCATCACTATATTCTCTTGTCTATTCTCCACCTCTTTCCTGTACTTAGATGTATTTGTGGGTGTATACACAGATATACACCTACTCTGGGCATCCTTGACAATCATTGAACAATATACTAAATGCTGTCAATTGCCCCAGATCAAATTCAACAAATCAGCTTGGCTCTTCACTTGTATAATTTTGCTTATCCACAAATGCATATGGAAGGAGGTGAGAGGACTAAACAGGAAAAAAGAAGTTGACGTTCACATTGCTCTGTAGTTCTTAGCTTTGTGTTCTAGATTACAAGAGAACTTCCTGCATGAATTCTTCTGCAACTAAATCTGCTTGGATTTTTATTTTTAAATGAAAGGAAAGACCATGGAGAACAATTCAGAATCCTGTCCATATTGACTAGCTAGTCCTTCAAGAGCATGCCCCATTTTTGGGAAACACTTCATCAATGATTGTGAGGTACTCTGACACTATACCCATGGTGAACCATATAGACCCATGGTATCTAACCAGTTCTAAATCAGTAGTCACTATAGTGGCTACTGCTATAATGAATTATCCACACTCAACTGGCCAAATAGCCACAAGTGGCCAGTGGCTACCGTGTTGATCACCACGGATATAGACTAGCACTGGCAGGTTATGCAAAGTAGAGATGAAGCATCTTCCCCTTCTCTTCTCCTAGAGGTCACCTTCATGTTGAAGGATGCATCGCTTGCTGACACATCAATACGGATATGTCTACATTATAGCGTTATTTTGAAATAGCTTATTTCAAAATAACACATCTAGACACAAAATACAATTTGAAATAGCGTTTTGCTATTTTGAAATAGTGCGTCCACACTGATAGGATGCTGAATTGCATTTAAGGCTGGCCGGAACTGGTTCTGGCAGGGCATCGGGTCATGAGTTAGCCTCAGGCAGCAGCCACACAAGTTATCTGAGGCCTGTGCTTAAAGGGACTCACCCGCCAGACAGATGGCTCTCAGGTTTCCCTGCTTGCTTGCCTACCTTGCTGAGGGACAACAAAGCATTTTTTTCTCTGTGTGCTCTGATTGCCCTCACTCAGAACACCACAGCACTCTGCAGCATGGAGCCGGAGCTGCCCCTGGGCACTCTGGTGCTTCTGGACATGTTGCTGTGAGCTGGCAGCACTTTCTGCAGACAGTAACAGTCTCCCTGGTGTGCCCCATTAGGGGCTTGTGCCTCATTCCTCCCTCACGTCCTTCCACTTACCCCTCCCTAACCCTCCTTCCTGCTTTACAACAAAAGACACGTGTTCATTACAACAAAGTCTCTTTATTGAACAAAACTGGGGTGCGGGTGGGGGGGAAATGAACCTAAAGTCAGACTGGGGAAAGAAGGTGGGAGAGGGGAGGGGGAAACCTGGGAGGAGGGAGTTGACATGGGAGGCAAGAGGAGGAAGGGGGAGGAGAAGCTCAGAGCTCAGGATTGGGGGGTCTCGCTGGCCCAACTGTCTCCCAGCACCACAGGGGCAGGGGTCTCAGCATCCCTGGGGGGGTGGGGAGGGGGTGGAGGAAGACTCAGGAGGGGGAGAGGGAGTGGGAGGAGGAGCAGTAGCTGGGGAGGCAGCAGGGGCTGGAGCGGCAGGAGGCAGCAAGCTCTGCCCCCGGGTTGATAAGCACCTGGGGAGCACGAACCGTCCCGCTCCCCAGGATGCGGTCCAGGGCATCAAAATAGGGGCAGGGGTCTCGGTCTTACCCTGGTTGGGAGCTGCCCCCTATGGCCCTTGCATTGGCCTGCTGCAGCTCCTTTCTTTTCATGCAAACCTGCTCCTGGGTTTGCATGTGGCCTTTGGTGGCCAGGCTGGAAGCTATCTGCCTGTAGACAGTTGCATTCCTCAGTTTAGTGCAGAAATCATGGACATTGGAGGCATCCCCCCAAACCTGAATGAGTTCCATGATCTCCGCACTGGATAAGGCAGGTACCCGCCTTTTCCAGCCCCTGGCAGGCTCCTGGGAGCTGGCAGACTGGTCCTGGGGAGCAGTGGAGGGCTAGCTGGCACTGGCTGCCTAGCTCATGCTGGGGCCACTGGGTCAGGTGCAGCAACTGCTGGCTCTGAGCTGGCAGGCTTGAAGCTGGCACAGGCACTGTGGCCAGAGTCTACCCCCTTAAGGGCTCCGGAGAGGGGGGAGGGAGGAGAGGAGTTTCCCTGGTTGTGCCCAAAGTGGCCACCAGGGCACCCTGGGAAGGGCTGAAGGCCCCCTATTTCGAAATAAGCATCTATACAGCACTTATTTCGAAATAGCAATTTCAAAATTGGTGCTATTCCTCGTGGAATGAGGTTTACCAATTTCGAAATAAGCCCTCCGCTATTTCAATTTAATTTCAAATTAGCAGTTTGGCCGTGTAGATGCTGTTAAAGTTATTTCAAAATAACTTTGCTGTGTAGACATACCCTAAGAGAAGCAATGTGAGCATGGCCCTGGGAAAAAAAACAGGAATGTAAACTTCTGGGCACAGGACTGGATGCAAGAATGGCTTGGATTTTTGGACAAGGGAACTGCCTCCTGTTTTCTGTTCTGTTTTCCTCTTGTAAGGAAATGGTGTACATACTTTGCAAATGACTCTGCACCAAAGACAGGCCATTCTTGTATTACATATTTCTTCTTGTAGTGGGGCAGCAAGGGACCCAACGAGGCCTCAGGTATTGACCATAAGCTCAGACCAATAGGCAACATATTGCCCCACTGTGTTATACAAACTCAACCAAAAAACTGTTCCACCCCAAATAGTTGTGGCATATAAGGGTAATCTGATATGAGCCAGGGGACATTTTGCTGATGTTAACCATCAGCAGACATCACCCTCCCATAGCTGTCAGTGCTTATGGTTGTCTGTTGTTAGCCAACGGGAGCTGGGGGCAGTGCCTGCAGGTGAAAGGGCTGCAGGGATGTACTGGCCACTGCTTCCCTCTGCTCCTGTTGGCTGTAAATGGCAAGCAGCAGCCAAAGGGAGCTGCAGGAGGAAATGCTTGTGGATGATTGATGTCAATAAACTATCTTGCAGTCTGCAGTCACATAAGCCTGAATGCAACCTCTGGGCCACAGGTTGCCCACCATTGTGCAAAAGAGAATCCACAGCTGACAACTAGCAAGTGCATGTATTGAGCATGTTGATGAGACTGAAGAAGTTTCCACAATACACAGACCGAATTGAGCTTATACCTATGGACAGGGGCATGAAGCTGAGTCCCTCCACACCACATCATGCCCCCAGGACCACTGTGGCAGCAGGTGGAGTCGAAGGCCATGCATGAAGGTGAGTACATAGGCCATCAGAAGGGCCTGAAGATGTGCTGCTCTCTCCCCACCCAGACTCCTGCCTATTGGCCCACTCAGAGGATTTGACACTAGATCTAATGTAAATTGAATTTGAAACCCCTGAAGTAGACTAACCTGGAAATGACAAAGTGCAGATGATTGGTATGGGGGCTACATTGTAGAAGAAGAGTTGAACTGCATAGATGACAAAAAGCTAGGAAAGTATGGCTGTTGCCTGGGATTAGCAATGGCCGTCCTTAGGATTTATGGTGCCTGTGACAGGGCGCTTGCCCTGCACTGGCCCTTTAAGGGCAGACCCCAACCTGAACCAGGGCCGGGGAGTTTAGCCCAGCTGAGGCTGTACTAGTCCATTAGGGCCCAGCTGGGCGCTATAATAGAGGATGGGCTGCTGCTGTGAGGAGGAAGCAGTGAGAACCTGGCTGAGGAGGGAGGAGGAGACTCCCTGGAGCTAGGGCAGGGCTGGGGGAGGCCAGGCAGGGCTAGGGGAGCTCTGGCCAGCAAATCCTCAGACTGCAAGGCTTGAAAGAAGGCCCGATGAAGGAACATCGACCCCTGGAAGGGGGGCTCCGAGACAGACTTGGGCACTGCCGGAGGGCAGTGTGGCGAAGAGGACGCCGCAGCCGGGAGTAAAGAGGGGAGACACCACCCCAGAGAAGGCACCCTACCTGTCGAGGGAGCCAATTCCTGAGGACAGACGGCAGGGGGGTTACGGTGGTGAGTGCACCCCCTCACAGTGCCCTACGCGAGATTATTAAACTGGTCCCCTATGCCTGACTTGCTCTTCCACCCCTTCTCCCTCCACTTCCCAGAAACCCCAGCAGCCAATCCCTTCCCTCAGACTGCTGCAGGCAGTGCATTTGGCTCTCTCTAGGACCCAGCCCTGCTGTTAAAGGCTCCACTGCTTACTGTCATAGGCGTGCACAGCACATTTCATCAGGGTGCGCACCCAAATTTTTTTTAAATGTACTCTTTGACCCCCATTAGTAACACCCCTGACCCCCCCCCCCCCCATTAGCCATATTCTCTGATCCCCATTAGCCACGCCTCTGGAGGCAACACTCTTGGGGCAAGATGGACACATCACCAAAAGTAAAAGATGTCATGTGACCCCCCCCCCCTCCAAGGACTTTTCCCACCATCCTCCTACCACTAGGGATTAGTCTGGCCACCACCAAACCTCCCTCATGCAACTATCCTGCAATTGCATTACCCCAATGTGTGTGACAGTAACTCAGGGGCGGAGAGGCTGGGGAAAGTGTTCCTTCTAAGAGTTTCCTCTCATGAGCAAAATGAATTTTGTGCTGTGCACCAGTACTGAGGTCATGTGGCTTGTTTGGATGTGCCACTGTGGCACCCAAGTTATTAATAAATATCTTATAAACCTTTACCTTTTCCCTCTGCTGCCA
This sequence comes from Pelodiscus sinensis, assembly GCF_052426305.1. Classification (NCBI taxonomy): domain Eukaryota; kingdom Metazoa; phylum Chordata; order Testudines; family Trionychidae; genus Pelodiscus; species Pelodiscus sinensis. The sequence continues at coordinate 16,639,616 of NC_143063.1, read as the reverse complement.
TGTCTCCTCCCCTTGGTCCATCAGCTCCTCTGGTTCCTGCTCCTCCCAACCCCTCACCCTTGTCTGCTGTCCTGACTCCTGCCCTTCTCACTGCCCTCAGCCTTCCTGAGACCTGTCCCCAGCCTTCCTGTGACCTGCTCCCCTCCCCCAGCCCTTCTCTCCCCCCTGTGCCCACTCCTCCAGTAGCCCCACTCTGATCATGTGAGCCACCCCTCCTCATCCCCTCTCCTAACATCTCCCTCTACACACTTGCCCTGCCTCTTTCCTCTGGTGCTGGTCTCTTCCCTGCAGGTGTCTGCCCTTCTGCTTCACCCCCAGAATCCCCTGGAACCTGCACCTTCCCTTACCGCTGCACCTTCCTGGTGCCTCCCCCTTCCCTTACTGCCCCTGCTCCCTTCGCCCTCTTTTTCCCTGATGCCCACCCCCTCACCACCCTCTGCCCCCATTCCCTTCATGCCCCTGTGCCCTCACACATGACTTGCTCCATCCCTGCCTTCTTCATGCCCACCCCTTCTTTCAAGCCTTCTCCCAGCATCTCCCTCTCCCCCTCTAGCTCCCAATGCCCTTCCCCTCCCTTCTCCTCTCCCAGCATCACTTTGTCCCCCCTCTCACTGACACCTCCCCTCCTGCCCTTTTCCTCATTGTCTCCACTTGTCCCCCCACCCTCGGCATTTGTTTCTCCTCCACCCCTGTCCCTTGGTGCCTTCCCCTTTCTTCTCTTGACCTGCCCCCCTCCCATCAGCACAAGCCCCTTCCTCTCCCACTTCTTCCCCCTATTTTCCCCCTCGCCCTCACCTACCTTCTGCCTTCCCGTTTTCAGGGCTAGAGTCTGCTGCGATCGGAGAAGTCCCTGCAGCCCAGGCTCCGGACCACATGCCAGAACTTGAGCTGGTCCACTCGGTATTTGCAGTCGTGGCCCATCACAACATGGCTGGTCCCGCTACGCCACGCTCAGCACGTCTCTTTCTGAGCTGCGGCTTGGCCATTTTTAAAAATGGTGCCGCAATGCCAAGCCGCATGTGACCCCACCCTCTCCGGCTTGCCATGAGTGACCCCACCCCCGGCGCAGCCCTAACTCCTTCCGACGCTGCCACCTGGGTTGACAGCTTCCCTTCTCCAGCTGGCCTGAGGAGCTTGCCAGCCTCCTCGCCAGAGTTCCTCGGTCCGGTGGGGTCTTCTGGCAGGGTCATAAGACCCACCGGCAGCACCCCTACTGGCTCCGGTGCAGAGCGCATGCGTATGCTTCCCCTCCATCCGGGGCTGGCAGAGTGGTGCCCCAGAAAGGGTGGTGCCCTACACGACTACATACTCCGCGTATGCCTAAGGATAGCCCTGGATTCAATAGAATCCTGAAGCTGAACATTATCATGATTCATGGTGAAAGACAAGCAAATATCCTCCACAGATGAAGCAGAAAATGCTTCCACTCATTCTTCCAAATTCTCCAAAGCCCCCAATGAAACTTACATCTTATGCAGACTAAGACCCAATTTGCTTTCAACTAGATCCTTATGTTAGTCAGACACCAAGGAGGTGCCTACACAGCAAAGTTATTTCAGAATAACGAGCACTATTCTGAAATAACTGTGCAAGTATCTACACAGCCAAACCGCTATTTTGAAATAATTTTGAAATAGCGGAGAGCTCATTCTACAAGAAATAGCACCTATTCCGAAATAGCTATTTCAGAATAGGCGCTGTGTAGACAGGGAATAGGGGCTAATTCAAAATAGGGAGCCTCCAGCCCTTCCCAGGGTGCCTGGCTGGTTGCTCTGGCCACACACAAGAAAATTCTACCCCGCCTCTCTCCCCTGGAGCCCTTAAAGCTGCAGACTCTGCAGGCAGGGTTTGTGGCTTGCAGCAGACCTGACAGCCCTGAGCCACCCTGCAGCTGCTGCTGACCGCATTTTGGTCCAAGATGAGGCAGACAGATGGCATCAGCCAGCCCTTCACTGCTCCCCGGGAGCATTCAGCCTTCTCCCAGGACCCTACCAGGAGCCACAAGCGATGTGCACCTTCCTGGTCTGGGGCAGAGGTCCTGGACCTTATTGAGGTTTGGGGGGGATGAGACAAACCTCCAGGATCTCCACACCAGATGCAGAAACATGGATGTCTATGGCCGCATGGCAGACAGTCTGGGGAGCAAAGGCCACATCCGCACCCAGGAACAGGTGCGGATGAAGGTCAAGCAGCTGCGCCATGCTTATGCCAGGGCCAAGGAGGGCAGCTCCCGATCCGGGGCAGAGCCTTACACCTTCCTGTATTATAAGGAGCTGGACGGCATCCTGGGGGGCGGGGCAGTCCCTTCTCCCCAGTAATTATAAACTCTGGGTGGGGAGATGCCTGTCGTTGTCCTCATTGGGAGCCTGCACAACAGCAAGGAGGAGGAGGCGGCCCAGCACCAGGAGGAGGCCAGCCTGATGACCAACCTGACCCAGGAGCCCTGAACTCCCTACAGACATTTCCCAGGAGTCATCCGAGGCCAGGGAAGGAACATCATGTGAGTGCCATCGCTTTCCTGTCATGTGGGGGGAAATGCTGCTGTGTAGACATACTCCAAGAAATTAATGAGATCATTGAATCTGGATTAGATGACAACACTGAGCATCGTCAACATAGTGATGAAACTGCATCCCAAATGTCTTACAGCTTACACTACTATGAATAAGCAGCTAAGCCTGTGGGAAAGATGAACAGATAATGAGTGCTACGCTTTGGTATCTCAAAGTGCAAATACTTACTAATTAAGACCTCTACCCCCTTTTAGTCATGAATATGTACGCAGAATTCATATTATAAATGAGTAAACTGAGGCAGAGAGGGGATAAAATGATTTGTCCAGGTTACACAGTTTGTCAGTGAGAATGTGAGCTAAACTTTCTAATCACCCAGTCTTGGGTTGTAACCACTAGCCCACAGTTCTTTCACCAATACTCAGTTCATCACACAGAGTTATGAACTTAGCATTAGTTATATGATTGGTTAATTTTGAACATGGAGTATTTATATAGGACTTCCCATGAGCATAAAAGTTAATTCTGTGCATAAGTATTGGCAGGACTATGGCCTTAAACACTGATTAAACTAACTCTACAGTTGCAAGGCAAGTTAAATAATCTCAAAAACTGTAAATGTAGATAACCTATAATGTGCAGTAACACCAATATAATCAAATCTTTTTGTTTATATGTGATCCTATAACCAGAGACTTTTTAGTTACTTTAAAAAATGCCTGAAATTTACTCTGTAAAATTAATGCGCAAGATCAGAAAACTCTACCTTAACAAATACAAAAGACCATTTGATTAGCTACAAATAAAAGCCCCTGGAGCTAAAATGAATAAGGTTTAAGCTACTTCAAATTATTTTCCTTCCTGATAAAGCCATTATCACATTTACAGCGTTTACAATGCAGAACTACATTCCTTTGATCATCTTATAAAATTAATTGATCTTGCTTATCTATTGTACTATTTTAAATCATTTTAATTGAGGACATTAGGAGAAGTAATGGTAACAACCAATGCATTTATTAGCTACTGACGTTCAAGGCAGCAATGTCATTTTCATAATCTGAATTTCTCTATAACAAAATTCCATTCTTAATGGAATTTACATATAGATCACCCCCAGCCACAAATAATTTACTGTTACTTTAAGTCCTAAAGGACAGGCAGTAAAACTGTGAAAAATTACTCCAGCCATACTTAATTTTAATTATTCTTTTAAATCAGATAGAAACCCCGAAGTTAAATTCTCATAATTAAATAGAAATTAAAAGTTTCTAAAAGCCTTATTTTCAACTCCAATTTTAAATGCAAATGACCACATAGGAGAATAAAGTTTTTGCCCCTTAAAAACTGGGTAATAGTCATCTACAGTTCACAGAGAGTCACAACATTTCTTAGTAGGCCCAAGCCACCTCTTTAATTGGGAAATACGGATTCTGTAAAGAACTCCTAATTCAGGCAAGTACTTTACATCAAGGGGTCACAACAATCAATCATTGCTAGGTATACAACATGAGTTCTTCTAATGCCGGGAGAAGCTCTTTGGATCTACTGAAAAGAAGAGCTCTTTATATTTACACGATAGATTACCAGCTCCACAGTACTGTAGCATTTAGATATTGTGCACATTGTAACAGTTAAGGTAAGGACTTTCTTTCCTTCTTGAAATGGGTTTTGCCTGGGAAGAGCTTATAAGTAAAAAAGCAAAATCTTTATCCACACTAACAATCAAAAATGAAGTGTTCAACATGCCAAATCCATAGTAGGGTTAAATCCCCTTTGGAAATGTGGATGGCTGCATTAAAGTATAGATAATCATATGCTTTACCCTTCTGTTTGGGCATGGGCTCTAGGATTCTGGGAGGTGAGAAGCTCACAGAGCTTAGACTGCAACCCTAGCCTGAATATCTACCCCACAATTAAACAGTCCCTTATCCCAAGTTCTGAGAGTCCGAGTTAGCTGGTTTGGACCAGGCTTAGAGGTCTAACTGCAGTGCAGACATACTGTATGATGCCATCATCATATCACAGAATTCGTTTTCCCATGCCCAAGGTTTTAAGTAGGACAGACAAGCATTTGGGGAGTAAAGAGGCAAAGTGGTAAATGGTGGAGACTAAGGAACAGTTTATTTTAAAGGAAATAAATGGGCTTGTAGAAGGGCAGTTGGATAAGACTTTTATCTAGATACAAATTAAACACAAAAACTTAAACTCCCAGACTTGTGCCAACCGATACCCAGGAATCTTGCTTTAGTTTTCCGATCGCCCTTCCAGTGATTTCTTTGTAGACTGTAAGCTCTTCAAGACATTTTGAGCTAAGCGACTATTTAAAGGAACCTGTTAATATTAGACACAGGAGCTTCCAAGCTGTCAGAACAGTTCTGATGCTAGATTCTTTTCCCCTGGTGGGACAGAAATGAGTCAAAAACCAGGCTAGTGTACCATTTAATTTAATTATGGGTTAAAGAGAGGATTATTGAACAGAAAACATAACAAGCATTTTGTGGCTCACAAGCATTTTGTGACTCCTGGTAGTACTCCAGGAAGGAGTTTTGCACTCAAATTCTTCACCAGACTGTTTCTTCTATAGAAAGAAGCCATATATATATATATATATATATATATATATATATATATATATATATATAGAAGCAAGAAGAAAACCAAGGACAGGGTAGGCCCATTGCTCAGTGAGGAGAGAGAAAAAATAACAGGAAACTTGGAAATGGCAGAGGTGATTAATGACTGCTTTGTTTTGGTCTTCACCAGAGAAGTCTGATGATGAAGGACTGCCTAATATAGTAAATGCTAGTGGGAATGGCGTAGGTTTATATTTGGAAGATAAAATAAAAAAAGAACAAGTTAAAAATCACTTTGAAAAGTTAGGCTATGTCTAGACTGTAGGCTTCTTTCAGAAGAAGCTTTTCCTGAAGAGATCTTCCAGAAAAACTTTTTGAAAGAGAGCATCCACACAGCAAAAGCACATTGAAAAAGTGATCTGCTTTTTTGAAAGATAGCATCCACATTGATTGGTCGCCATCTCGCATTTAAGTTGTGATTACTATAGATGGAATGGCCACTGGGGCACCTGTGCTTTTTCCTGGAGACCTCTCCTTTAAAAAACAAACAAACAAAAACAAAAACCACAACATCTTCCCCCTCCATCTTCAGAAAAAGGCTTCTTCCTTGTTAAAAGAGGTTTACTGCTGTCAGAAAAACCCCTGTCAAAAGAACGCAATTGCAGTGTGGACATAAGTGTAGTTTTTCTGGAAAAACAGCTGCTTTTCCAGAAAAACTCTGCAGTGTAGACATACCCTTAGATGGCTGCAAGTTACCAAGGCCTGATGAAATGCATCCTAGAATACTCAATCTTCACCAAGAAGTCTGATGACGAAGGAATGCCTAACACAGTGAATGCTAGGGGGAACGGGTAGGGTTAGAAGATACCATAAAAAAAGAACTAGTTAAAAATTACTTAGAACAGTTACGTGTCTGAAAATCACCAGGGCCTGATGAAATACATCCTAGAATACTCTGGGAGCTGACAGAGGAGGTATCTGAGCTTTTAGCTATCATCTTTGAAAAATCATGGAAGACGGGAGAGATTCCAGAAGACTGGAAAAGGGCAAATACAGTGCTCATCTATAAAAGGGAAATAAGAGCAACCCAGGAAACTACAGACCAGTCAGTTTAACTCCTGTGCCTGGAAAGATAATGGAGCAAATAATTAAGGAATTCATCTGCAAACACCTGGAAGATCCGATAGCTTTCTTTGATAGGATAATGAGTCTTGTGGATAAGGGAGAAGTGGTGGATGTGGTATACCTAGACTTTAGTAAGGCATTTGATACGTTCTCACATGATCTTCTTATCAATAAACTAGACAAATACAACTTAGGTTGGGCTACTATAAGGTGGGTAACTGGCTGGATAACCATTCTCAGAGAGTAGTTATTAATGGTTTTCAATCCTGCTGGAGGGGCATAACAAGTGGGATTCTGCAGGGGTCTGTTTTGGGACTGGTACTGTTCAATATCTTCATCAATGAGTACGCTTATTAAGTTTGCAGATGATACCAAGCTGGGAGTGGTTGCAACTGCTTTGAGGATAGGGTCATTATTCAAAATGATCTGGACAAACTAGAGAAATGGTCTGAGGTAAGAAGGATAAAGTTAAGAAGAACAAATGCAAAGTACTCCACTTAGGAAGGAACAATCAGTTTCACACATACAGAATGGGAAGCGACTGTCTAGGAAGGAGTATGGAAGAAAGGGATCTAGGGGTCATAGTGGACCACAAGGTAAATAAGAGCCAACAGTGCAATACTTTTGCAAAAAAATCAAACATGATTCTGGGATGCATTAACAGGAGTGCTGTGAGCAAGACACAAAAAGTTATTCTTCTGCTCTACTCTACACTGATTAGGCCTCAGTTGGAGTATCCAGTTCTGGACACCCCATTTCCAGAAAGATGTGGAGAAATTGGAGAAGGTCCAGAGAAGAGCAACAAAAATGATTAAAGGTCTAGAGAACATGACCTATGAAGGAAGACTGAAAGGACTGGGCTTGTTTAGTTTGGAAGGGAGAAGACTGAGAGGGACATGATAGCAGTCTTCAGGTATCTAAAAGGGTGTCACAAGGAGGAGGGAGAAAAATTGCTCTCCTTGGCCTCTGAGGATAGGGCAAGAAGCAATGGACTTAAACTGCAGCAAAGGAAATTTAGGTTGGACATTAAGAAAGACTTCCTAACTGTCGGGGTGGTTATAAGTTGCCTAGAGAGTTTGTGGAATCTCCATCTCTGGAGATATTTAAGAGCAGGTTAAACAGACATCTACCAGGGATGGTCTAAAATGATACTGGGTCCTGCCATGAGGATAGGGGACTGGACTTGATAACCTCTCGAGGTCCCTTCCAATTCTAGTGTTCTATGATTCTATTCTTTATTCATTTCTTGCAAAATGTTCCATCTCAAGGCTCTCTCTTGGGATAAAAAAGTGTGTTCATATCTCAGGATAACTAAAGCATAGTAGCAATGCCACTGAGCAAAAGAGGTGTAAAAAAGTTGTGATCAACTTTATGCAGAAGGGTGTAGTGCTGATCTCACCTAGCTACTTTGCCACAAACTCTGCAAGTACCTTGTCTTCCCTTAGGATTTTATAGTGAGATAACTATCATGAATTTGTTATCGCTCACTGACTTGCTGTCAGTGAAGACAAAGTGCTAGTTGCAAAAGACACATCTTAGTCCCATGCCACTTTACAGCTTTATTTTACATGCTAGGCATAGTTCTGGGAGTTCAGTCAATGAGTTCTCATTGTTACAGCTGCCTTCCAATATACAAGAAGCCCACTCTAATTCAATGACCTTCTCAAACACAAGAGCTGAAGCATGTAGTTTTAAAGGCCCATGAAGTCTGAGAGAACTTATTACTCCACCTAAGCACTCAATGAACTGAGGTTGGTATATTGGCAACGTAAACACTTCAAAACATTTTGAATGCATCAGTTCACAATTTTCCAATCTCGCAAAATAGCAAACTCATTTAAATTAATCCCAAAGTACGATTAATCCAAGGATACTGTAAGCCATAACTTTTTATAATCATGAGTATTTCTCCTGATGATACAGATACAACCTTCACATGTGAAAGAGACTGGCAGAAAGTGGAGAAAATTCACCAGGTCTCACTTCCAAAAGCAACATGCAAAAATTAGACTGGCTTAAACCATTCTGCTTGTTTCCAAGCAGCAAGGATTGCAATGAAATAACTAGTTTTGGAACCTTAAAGTGTCACTTCTTGTGCTGGCAATTTCTAGCATGTGGAAATGTAATCGGTAGTGTCAGTAGACTGTATTTTGCAATAGTACCTCTAAGCACAATACATATTCCATTGCAAGAGATTTCCTGTGGAGGGAGAAAAGAACAAGCAAACAATGAAGCAGGGACAAATCTCAGACCAGAAAAAGTACTGTAACACCAACATGACAAATCTGGATTTATGCCCTGACACTAAATCCAAATAAGTGAGTTTTGTCAGAGTAGTTAAAAAAAACCCATCTCACTGTCTTGCCAAACTTCTCTACAGGAATTGACCTGAGGCTAGTAACAGTCATGACATGCCTCTGATGTAATGTGCCTTAATATAGCCTTGAAGTTCCAGGCTTGTAAAGGAATAATGTGAAATTCAGTCAGACAGCTATATACACACATGGTTCTCTTTTCACATTCCTTGACCAAGGGACACTGTATCAACTAAAACAAAAAGATGTATGAGAGGTTTAGTCTGCTTGAGATAAAATTCAAGCACTCTCTTAAAATTGCTGTTTGCAGAGAACGGATTTACCAGGAAAGATACCAAGCCATTGGAAAAAATACTGACAGGATGATTTACTTAAGGTAGACGCCAACCCTAATTTTGGCAGGAATTTAGGGTGAGACCTAGTACTTTTGAAACTCAGTACTGGGTGGATTAGTCACTAGATCCTGAAGCACACTCTCTCTGCAACTTGAAGTCAATGCCACAGGCAATGAAAACTTCTGTTTAAGTTGGTATCAATTAGTTCAAAGGGAGGCTCCATCAGCTTGTAAAGACCACATTAATAAGTCAAAACATTAGAGGGCTATTTAGTGAGGATGGTTGCAAGTAAGTAGCGCCATTACTTAAAACCAGCTCACTCAGGGTTAGATTTAGGCTACCCCACTTGAGAAAGATTTTCTGAAACATTGTTTGACCCTAGTGTCACTCATATGACCTTGGCAGTGACCACCTGAGATGGTCTACTATTGCATTCTCCACTCTTCCAGGAAATGGATAATCAGGAGTGTTGTACAGTGTTCAATCCATGTCCTAGGGTATTTCTAACATAGTAGATGTGACACTGTCCCTCTATGTGGCAAAGTAAAGATGACCTGATGGTCATCTGGACTATACATTTTCATTAGCTAGCTCTAGAGTCACTGAAGTACAGATAAAATGATGCTCATTTCTAGAACATTCTTATAAAAGGGAAGTCTATTGGACACAACGTGTAATTTCAGCATGAAATGCCTGTGTCTTGATTCAGCATTCCAGGTTTCTTGCATTTGTTATCCCTTTGATTTATTTTA